>NW_005843567.1:74011-86053 GCF_000455745.1 Alligator sinensis
CAGCCACCCTGGTTTGCTCTATGGGATTCCTTTGATATTCCTGTAAGATTTCTATGATATTGCTCTACCTTTTACCCTGTTTCTGCCCTACCCCTGTAATCAATAAAGTTCTCCTTTGTGACCGGTGTGGAGACTTATTGAGGGGTGGGACTAAATTATGCCAAGGAGGCCCCTGAGGTCTGTGGACTAAGGGAGGCTTCCTAATAAGCCCCTGACTTGGGGAAGTGCCCCAAGTGCTTATACTGGGTCTAGCACCCATTGGACGATCAGGCCTGTGTTTTCCAAGGTGCACAGAGCCAGAAGTGAGTCCAGAGCCTTGGATGGTGGCAGCGGGACCCCCAGGCTAGCGGGTGTGCTCCAGGGAAGGGGCCGGCCGGACGGGAGGCACCCCAGGGAGGCACTCGGAGCCTGGAAGGTGGTCGGGCGCAGGGAGGTGGGCGGCTCAACGCAGGAGCGCCCCCTACTGGCCCGCCACAGCGTGCATCGAGAGTTTCCACACAGACGAGGTGCAGAGTAGGTACTGCACAGTAAAGTCACACCTTGGCTCACTGCACATTAGCTTTCCTGTCTCATGGCCAGTTCTGTGCCAGGGAGAGAGGACGCAGACATACAGAGAGATGGGAACTTCAGCATAGTTTGGACAGGACCGGCGGCTAGCCCTGGGAGAAGCCTGGAGAGGGGTGTTGGGGTCTGGGCACTGGCTGAAGGAACATCAGGGCTCTGCATAAGAAAACTGCCCCTTGTGTTTGATTTCCCCAGTGTCCAAAACCTCAAGGTTTTGTGCAGTTTTGTGAATGAACCAAGTCTCACCAGACAGCACCTTCTTCATCGGTCTCTGCCCTTTACTGGATAATGTATGGGATCCCCAGTTGGATCCAAAGGACTAAAAACGTATATTATAAAGCAGGCAGCGCTTAATCCCAGATCTGGGGGAAACCCCCAAATTGCAACTCATTCTGCTTTAATTTAACTTTTAAGTCAGTCCATTTAAATAACAATTATCTCTAGATCGCCGTCTTCCCTTGAAGATAGGACAGAGATTCTCAAACTGTGGGACACGCCACAGGCAGAGTACAAAATGAAATTTCCTTCACTTCACTTCCCAGAAGTATTTGAGAGGGGATTATCAGCTAGCTGGGTTGGGGCTGTACGTTAATATTAAAGTAGCTGGTGCAGGTGCTGCTTTTGTCGCTAGATGGCAATGGCAGACAAGGCTCTTTGGGTAGATGTGCTGCCTTTTATTAAAGAAATGCAAAACTAGCCCCGCTGTTCGCCTCCCCATCTGGGAGACCCTGGCTCTGGCCGGCTGCAGCTTCCAACTCTCCAGCATCTTGCTCGCTGCTTTTCTGCAGGGTTATGTTTGGGGCAGTGAATGTCCTGCTTGTTCAGAGCAGCCCCAGTGATGAGAGGTTGTCGTGATCTAACAGGTCTTTGCTTCCCAGGGAGACGGGATCGGCAGCAGCCCCAGGCCACAGAAGATGCACACAAGGTAAGAGCACAGCGGGAAAGCTTGTTCCTGCCATCTCCGGGCCTCCCTGCTCAGGGGTCTGCCGGCCTTTGTGGCTCTGTCCGCTATTGCCCCGAGCAGCCTCTGTATTGCCAGGCCTCACCATAAGTGTAAATCTTTCAATTTACAGTACTGAAATGCAGGGCTCGAGGGACTGCCCTGAGGCAGGAGGTGTGCGCCTTGGCCGGAGGCTACCAGTGATGTGCTGAGCTCCTGCATAGGGACGGGGGTCAGTGCAATCATGAGTGTCGTGGAAAAGGGGGTGAACGGTGAGGTGTGGAAAAGACACCTGTGACACCGTCTGTTGAGACTGGGAAAGGATTTGCAGACCCACCTGACCAAAGCAGGGCAGTGAGCACCATGCGGGGGTGAAATCACGTGTTGGCCCACACACAGCGACACACCGGGGGAGACAGTGTGTGAACTAGTCAGATGCACCGAGGGGTTCGAAGTGACACGTAACCATCCTGGAGAAGAGCCTCAGACTCCTCGTGAAAGGATCCGTGCAAATCTCTGCTCACCGGTGAAATGGCAAACAAGACTGGGGTCGTCTGACCCCAGCGGTCTTTCCTGCCTGGGGCAGGGGGTTGGCCTCGATCTGCTGAGGTCCCTTCTGACCCTAATATCTATGGAGATGTTAGAAGGGAGAAACGATGGAGTTTTGCTCAGAGGTTGAACAATGGGTTTGTCTGGGATGGTTTGGCTGGGGTTGGACTGGATGTGACCTCTGGAGCGTCCTGCCAGCCCCACTTCTCCATGACTCTACAGTATGCAAGGAAGGGAATAGAAAATACCACAAATCGTATCTTGCTCTTGTATAAGTACTGTCATTTGGGCGGTTCGGGATCCTATTCAGCTGGATCTTTGGAGTGAATTACTGCAGCCAAGAGTTTTTCCTTGCTCCATTTTTGTGGACCCATGTTCACAAACATTATTCCCCGCTCAAGTGAAAGTGCCCTTTTCTTCCACGTGCCCAGAGCTGTGAACCCTTTGTTCTCTCTGTTACAGAGCAAGCCGCCGGGTCCGAGCTCAGCCAGGAGCCGGGGGTGAGTATGGACTTGGCCAAGGGGAGTCAATGCCTTGGCTCCCCCACAGAGATGGGGCCTCGGTGACTGGTGGCAAAAATATCTGAGCCCAGTGGAGCTGGCTGGTGAGAGCCAGTCCCCAGTGCTGCTGCTGGAGGGGGAAAGACCCATATTCCTTTACAGAGATTAAGCAACCACGGGCAGCCTGGTTTCGTAATGGGCCTTTCGGCAAAGGAAATGGGCTTTCTTCGCCCCTAGTCCCCAGAGAGAAGAGAAGAGCCCATTGGCTCGGCGCTGGTCACGCTGGCTCCCAGAACCCACGGTGTTTGGGTGCTTTTCACCTGCATTTTCCTGTAGTTGGTCGTTGATCAGTGATGACGGGCTCCAGCGTTTGCTCAGCCTGTTTCACGGAGTTACAGTCGGGTCCTTACAGCTCAGGTCTTTAAGGAAGGAAAAGCTTGGTCCTGCTGTTATGCCTGCTCTGCCTGGGGACGGTGACCATGCATCTCTTTTGCAGGTCTATCCTGACATTGCCTACGCAGACCTCTACTTCGGTAGCCAAAGGACACAGACAAGACGACCCCCAGCAGCTCACGAACGTGCAGAATACGGCACCGTTTCCACCCGCTGAGTCCTGCCGGGGAAGGACACCAGCATGCCGGGGGCACCTGACTGGGAGACCCAGCACACTGCCTGGGCTCCCCTGCTTCTCGCAAACCTGCAGCCCCCCCATTTCTGACCCCGGGGTCTCCAGGTCGCACTGTTGGGAGGCAGGTTTCTCACTGGGGCCTTGCCTCAATTACCAAGGTAGCCCCCTCCCGGCGCTGTCAGACGGGAGTGCTGTAGTGTAGATGAGGCTCCGTGACTTCCAGCGTTGTCAGATGCATCGATCAAATCCATACCTGCCCTCCGTAGGCTCCTGCAGGCGCTGAGGTTCAGTGGTACCCGCTGCTTAGTGAGTGTTTTCCTCCGTGATGCTGCTGAGAGTACACGGGTCTGCTATCATTTCACCCGCGGAAACTCAGCTTGTAGCCTTGGGAGTCCCTTTCCCATCCGCAACAGGTGCTGAGATGCCCCGTCACATCAGCACCTCTGCCCTGGGGCTACTTCTATTTTGGACATCTACTTATGGAGGAAGCAACATCGACATTTGAAGACATTGGTCATTAGGAGTACCAGCTCTTGCCTTTCCTCTTGAACAGAGCCCCAAGAAACAGCCTGGAAGCTCTTCTTAGACCACCTTGGAAAGGCCACGGAGAAAATGGGTCAAGTTTTTAATAAAAGAGGGCTTCTTTCCCAGCTGCTTGTTGGCCGCTGCAGTGAAATGAGTACTGACACAGCAAATGAGATGCTTTTGGGCAGGGGGAAAACCCCTGGCACGGTCCCAGGAGGGCATGGGTAGCCTCTGTGTGTGATGCAGCAGATTGGAGGGCTGGGAGCAAGCGGTGCAGTGGCAGCTAGGGCAGGGAGCAGAAAGCAGAGCAGCGGATCAGGAAAGGAGCAGAGAGAAGAAGGCAGAGCAGCAGATCAGAATAATGATGGGGTAAAATTAACACACTGACGTGCAGGGAACGAATCCAGGCAGATCTGGACAGGTTAGAAAAGTGGGCAGACCAGAATAGGATGCAGTTCGACAAGGACAAGTGCAAGGTGCTGCCCCGAGGACGAAGGGATCACCAACACACGTCCAGGCTGGGGGACGAGCTGCTCAGCAGCACGGAAGCGGAAAGGGATCTCGGAGTCACTGTTGACCCCAAGATGAACGTGAGTCGTCAGTGTGACGAAGCGATCAGTAAAGTTAACCGCACTTTATCCTGCATTAGCAGGTCCAAGGAGGGGATACTTCCCCTCTATGCGGCATTGGTCAGGCCGCACTTGGAGTACGCAGTTTTGGGCACCGCACTTCAGGAGGGATGTGGACAACCTCAAGAGGGTCCAGAGGCCTCTCATATGGTTAGGGGCCTGCGGGCAAAGCCCTATGAGGACAGACCGAGGGACCTGGATCTCTTCAGCCTTCGTGAGAGAAGGCTGAGAGGTGATCGGGGGCAGCAAGGGCTCGGAGATGCTCTGTTCACCAGGGCACCCCTTGGGCTAACTAGGAACAACGGCCACAAACTGACGGAGAGCAGATTTAGGTTAGACATCAGGAAGAACTTCTTTATGGCAGTGGTTGCCAGAGTCTGGAACGGGCTCCAAGGGAGGGGGTGCTCTCCCCTACCCAAGGGGTCTTCAAGAGGACCCTGGCTGGGGTCATCTCACCCCAACGCTCTTTCTTGCCCAGGGCAGGGGGTCGGACTCGATGATCTGCAGAGGTCCCTTCCGACCCTACATCTACAAGTCTGTGAATCAGGCCGGGCGAGGGGATCGGAGTGGCACTCGGGGAGGGTGCGGGGCAATTTGTAGCAGGCCTGCCACAAAGGCTGCTCTCGAGAGTCTGAAGAGACATCCGCTCCTTTCAAGGTTCCTCGGTTTTACTTCCTCCACATCTGTGACTAAGCGACCTTTTTCTGCTGAAGCTTTTACCGTGAAAAATCTAAACGAGTCCAGAGTTTGCATTTTGACATGGCTTTAAATGAAAAGACATGGGCTTTCCTCACCAAAGTGGCTTTGCATTTTGAAAATTCCTTTAAAGGTATTAACTCAAAAAGTAAAAGTAAGCTTGGAATCAAAATACTGGTATTTCAAACATACAAACAAGTGAGCCATGTCATCTGATCTGAAACCATTTTCTTTTCACTTTTTGACTCGACAGCTCAACCCACAATAAAGGTCTTTTGAAAAACAAAGAGCAGAAAGCACTTCCCTTTCTAATGAAAGCACCCATTTCTCAGCCCTCTGTTGTAAACTATCAAGGCCGAGCACTGTCAAGGAAAAATTCTGTTTTTTCTGGGAAAATCAGCTTATCTGCAGCTCATTTAAAATCCAACAACTGTTAGATCGTAGCTAGCAGAGCAAGAATATCATTATCAGTTGCGAAACCACGTTTCATGTGGTTTTGAAAGTAAAGTCTTTCTTACTCAGAATTGCTATGTAATACAGGACTGGTTCAGGACGCCGGCTTCCCCCCGCGCACTGCTTTGCTGTGATTGAGATGCACCTGGATCTGTCTGCTCTCCGAATGCAGCTGGGGGGCTGTACAGGCTCGCTCCCAGCTTCCTGCTGCATGGGGAATCCTAGAAAATGAGGGTGTGAAGAGATCTCGGGAGGTCACATCTAGTCCAACCCCTGCTCTAAGCAGGACCAGCCCCGACTACATCATCCCAGCCAAGGCTTTGTCTACCCGGGTCTTAAACACCTCCAAGGGCGGAGATCCCACAACCTCTCTAGGTAACTTGTTCCAGTGCTTCACCACCCTCCTTGTGAGAAAGGTCTTCCTAATATCCAACCTCACCTTCCCTTGCTGCAGCTTGAGCCCATTGCTCCTTGTCCTGTCATCTGCCCCCACTGAGACCAGCCCAGCTCCATCCTCTTTGCAGCCCCCCTGCAGGGAGCTGAAGGCTGCTATTAAAAGTTGGAAGCTGCTGTTAAAAGAACGACTGCGGGAATGGCTGAGGGGTGTGGGATGCCTGGCTTGCCTCCATCCCTTCGGGCCCTCAAGAAGTCCTGGGGCCCAGGCTGCTTCCCCCAGGAGCGATCAGCTCTTTGCTCAGTTTTCCTTCTGCAGCTCAACAGATATAGGGGGACGGCGTCACCGCTTGTACGTACCCTGGGTGCCAGGGGCTTGGAGGAGGCAGGCCAGCCTGGGCCAAGGGCTCAGCAGCCTCCCTGCGCTCAGCCTCAGCCGAGGAATTGCCCCAGTTTAGCAACAGTGAAGCCTGGTTGGGCTGCTGGGCGCTGCTTCTCCATCCGGCACCAGCTGGGTCCTGGGTTTGCAGCAGCCCCCAGTGCGGACCCTGTTCTGCGGGGACAGGCCCCTGCTTCCTGCACTCTGGGTTTCCTGGTCCCTGACCCTGGTTTTGGCTGCGTCTGGATGTCAGCGTTGGGTTTCCTGTGGCTCTTTCCCAGCTCCTGATGCCAGCTGGGCTGTGCCCCTGGGCTTCGCCCTGTGCATTAGCCCTCGACTGGTACTCGGTCTCTGATCCCCCGTTCCTGCCCCTGGACTGTGCTGCAGGCTCTGCCCCGAATTGATTTCCCTCCGGATTTGGTATCGGCCGTGATGTTGTGCAGCTCACTGGGGGCCTAGCTCCCAGGGGCCGTGGGCAGCTGGGGTAGAAGCAGTCTGTGCCCCAAGGCTGGAGTCTGATGGAGCCAAGCTGGGATGGGGGAGCTGCCGTGTCTCCAGCATGTGGTCCAGGGGCCACCCGGGTCCCTCACTGACACCCGTGTCCTTCACTGGCTGAACTGCTGGGGGAGACCTGTGCTGAGCTCTGGGGTGTGAGGGGTGGGGGTGGTCTGTGGGTCTTTTTTTTGCAGAGCCAAGTAGGTGCTGTTTGGAAAGTCCTGCCAAACCCCGTGGTGAGTGCCCCGCCAGCGACAAGGCCCAGCACGTCAATGCAATGCATGGGAACCAGCCCCACAGCACCCATGGGCATGGGGACCAAGGGGGACTTTTAAAGCAAGTGTAACTGGCACTGTATTCCCACTGAAAGTCCCTGGGACTTTGGCCCCAAGGGTCACGTGTGCCTTGGACACCCTGCATAGGTCTTTGTCCTTCAGCTTCAAACCCAAGGGGAGCTTTGAGCTGACGGACGTGCCACGAGCAGCTCTCTGCTCTGGGCCTGCGAGTCCAAGCCAGCACAAGCTGCTGCTTCGGCTGTTCAGAGCTGGCTGCACGTGCCCAGAGCACCACTCCCTGTCCCAGGGAGTCCCTGCCCTGGGGCCTGGGAACGTAGCCTGGCTTTTCATTATGCATCATCCTCTTAATAAAGATGAGGGCACTGACACGCAGCCGACAGCTCTATCCCTGCACCGGAGCCGGGGGCGAATCCAGCGCTCTCTTTGCTGCGTTAACTCTGCAGCGTTCGGGGCTAAGAGCTGATTTAATGGAGGTGGGCTGCAGCGAGGGCAGCCACGGCTCTTACCTGCTTTTCTGAACAAGGAGCATTGCATTGCTCTGGGCTTGGAGAGCCGGGGCATCTGCTCCAACCCCTTGCTGGGTCACTCGCGTTTCCCGGCTGCTCCTGCTCCCTCTTGACTCGTTTCTCTGGCCTCGCGGCCCCTTCTCACTGGCCCAGCAACCCCTCCCCTTGGAGGCTGCCTGTGTGGACAGGAGCAGGCAGAGCCTGGACAGGGCCCGTCAGGGATACCCACGCACACAGGAACATGGGCCCAGCAAGGAGGGCTGTCAAGTTCAGTCCCCCGTGCTCACAGGCAGTCGCTAGCCCGAAGACCCCTCATCCCCACTCAGTCCCTCCCCACAACTACAAAGCAGAATATCCCAAGAAAAGCCCACCCTTGGCAGTCTGCACAAGCCAGGCAGACGAGGGCACTGCCAGTGCCCAGCTGTTGCAGGGACAGGGGGTTGGTTAGATGCCCAGAGGATCCTAGGAAAAGGACCCTGCCCCACAGAGAAAAGTCCCCCCCTCCCCAACATTTCATTTTGCTGTATTAGGCTTCTAATGCAGGCGGATGATTTTCTCCAAACCCCACGGCTTTCAAACTGCCCGCGACAGAGGCCTGACTCCTCGTGTTTGAGCGCTGGAGCAGCGCTGCTGAGCTGAGCCAGACCCCGGGGACTGACTTGCCGCCGCTCCCTCTGGGCTGTCTCCAGTCCCTCGCTGCCTCTCCACCCCCGGGGTGGCTGATACAGCAAACACCGAAATTACCTGCAAGAAAGGAGTAGATGCAACTTAGCTGCGTAGAGGCCTCGCTTTGAATTCCCTCCAAGACAAGGCAACAGCTTCGTTCTGCCTCCTTTCTTCCTGCTGGGTGGTCGGGCGCTGCCGTGGAAAGACACAGGTAGAAGCTGTATCTGTTCAGGAGAGGGGAGGAGCTGGCAGGATTTGGCCGCACTTGGCCCTGGACAACTACCTTCCTTTCATGGCCTTTCTGCAGACAGTTCGGTTCTGGGGAAGGTGTTGGCTGGGAGACTCTGAAGCTGACCTCCTCTCTGGACAAGTGCCGGTGGTGGAAGCTTTTCTACCAAACCCTCTGCTGTGACACCCCGACCTCCTCAGCCCTGTTCCGGAGGAGGTTGTGCTACCCTCCTTCCAGCACTGTCCCTCCTTGGAGGACCAGTCAGATGGGCGATATCCCACAAGCCCAGGAAGGGCAGATCCAGAGAGGTGCCACGGTGCAGTTGCACCCCACTTGGATTCCTGCTCCACCAGACTTTAAAACCAACTGCCTGGGAGCGGCAGCGCTGGAAGGGCTCGCTGTCATCTCCCTGGTTCCTGCTAATCTCTCTCCCCTCCATACGTGTTAATGACCCTCTCTCCTTCTTGCTGGTCTTGATGTTTCACTACCCAAACTACCCTTTCTTCTGCAATTCTGCTGTGTATTAGCCCTTTCTGGGAATGTCTCCCTTCTATCTCACAGCCCTGAAGACTGTAGCTCTAGCTGAAAACCTGAACTCAGGTGTGCTCCTATTCACTCAGGCGTAGACATGATTGACAGTGATGTTTTGGAGGTGCTGTCGGGATGCTCAAGAAAGCTAGGTTGTGTTATGAATGTGAATAAGAGCCGTGCATGTAGCTGCAGTGACTACAGACTAATGAAACAACAGCTTTTGACTACTTTTTGCCTAGTTTGTGTTTTTAAACTTAACATATTATCTAGCAAATTAATGCCCATTGTGTAGTTATATTTCTTTTGTTTGATCTTAAATTGAATAATACAGCCCAAGGCACCTGGCACGTTAGAATAGAAAGCTTCTAGTTTTTCTTTAACTGGAGGAAACTGTTAACACAGTCGTGCTGTATGTGATGATGCATCGCACGGTCTGCACCTCCGCCCATGGACACGGGTGAGTGGCAGGAGAGTCCCACGGCCCTGAGCACCCGGCAGACAGTAACTTCCTACCACAGGGCAGGGCAGGCAGCCGTGTCAGTCTGAAGCTGGGCAGGAGGCACCTTAGAGACTGACTAATTCAGAGGCACGAGGTTTTGTAAGCAGCAGCCCGCTGCATCAGATGCCGTGTCCCTGCCTACAGGGACTCCGAGCCAGTGCCGTGCCGCAGCAGGGAGCGGGTCTGCATCTCATCCGCCAACCACCCCCGAGCCACCCAGCAAAACTCCCTGTGGCCCCTGGAGCGGGAGCAGCCCCGGTGCAAAGGGCAGCTCGCACCAGCTGAAGGGGCACCGGCGTTTCCTCCCGTGGCCAGTCCCTCACTCGGAGGGGCCGCACCGAGCCCCGGAAACCCCTCTGCCTCCCGGCCACTTACGGTTCCTGAGGAGGACGAGCAGGATGAGCCACAGGATCACCAGCCCCGCGATGACCATCCTCGTGTAAAACAGCGCCTCTGAGCCTGGGGGGAAAAGACAGGCAGTTCTGCTCTCCCCGGCTCCGTCCCTGCCGAGGGCCTTGCCCACCGCTCAGGTGGCCTCTGGGTGGGGGAGGCAGGAAGCCTCGTAGGTCATAGGATCATAGGAAAGTCGGTCTGGGAGCGGCCTCACAA
Organism: Alligator sinensis; assembly: GCF_000455745.1. Lineage (NCBI taxonomy): Eukaryota > Metazoa > Chordata > Crocodylia > Alligatoridae > Alligator > Alligator sinensis. The sequence goes on from NW_005843567.1 coordinate 84,099, forward strand.
GGTCACACCTAGTCCAGCTCCTGCTCCAGGCAGGATTGTCCCCGCCTAACCATCCCAGACACGGGTCTGCCCAACCTGCTCCTGAACGGGTCAAAGGATGGGAAGATTGCACCACTTCTCTGCACAGCCTGTTGCACCGCCCGACCACCCTCAGAGTCAGAAAGTTCGTCCTCGTCGCCAGCCTCAGTTTCCTCCGCTGCAGCTTGAGGCCGTGGCCCCTAGTCCTGTCCCCTGCAGCCACAGGGAAAAGCCCGTCTGCATCCTCGCTATAATCCCCCTTTAGGGACTGGAAGACGATTTTCAGTCTTCTCCTCTCCAGACTAAGTAGCCCCAGTTCTTTCAGCCTTTCCTCCCAGTCTCGCCACCCAGGCCTCTAGTCATGTTTGCTACTCTCCGCTGGACTCTTTCCCTGCCCTCAGGTGCTGGTGGTGAGATGCCGTGGTGTGGCTGGTGTTCGGGTGTTTTGTGTGCTAGTGTCTGAGCCCAGCTAACAAAGCGTGTGGGGTTTCCTTCCTGGTGTGGTTCCTGTTGCCAATACAGGATCCAGCAATGCATGCAAAACCCACAGGATGGGCAGTGCGTGGGGTAAAGAGACTGCAGGAACGTCTCTGACGGGCACTGATCTGGTAGTGAGAAGTACGGGGTGTATTGATAGGGTTTTCAGGGCTAGGAAAGCGGGACGGGCTGCTGCCCAGAGCACTGCGTCCCCTGCACAAAGGTGGAGCTCACCTGGAGCTGGGGTCTTTGTGCCGCCCCTCCGCACAGAGATGGACTGCATCCACATGAGCTACGAGCCACTCACCCAGCCCATATTTGGGGTCTGGAAGGTCAGAGGTGCTGTGCAGAGGATCCTGAGCTGGTTCTGGGAGCAGGCGAGCTTTGTGAGCGATGCCCTGACTAGGCGGATACACCGGCTGCTCCTCCAGCCTCATCACCGTACGGGCAGGAAAGGAAGGCACCCACACAGCTCTCGGGCTTCTGGCTCCAAACCTGCCTGGGTGTCTTTGCTAGCGCTGCTTTGTGCTGAAATCCAGCCCAGCCGGTCTAACCAGCACGGTGATGGGCATCTCTAGGGGGAACTGAATATGCACATGTGTGTGCGCGTGTGCATGTAGACACACATACAATAGTGGGAGGGGCCTGAAGAAAAACTTGTGTGTGGTCCAGCCCCAGAGCACAGTGCTGCTGTCAATCAAACCAAGGAGGAGTTCCTCTTAAAGGATTTTCTTGGCATTGGTGTCCCTGACGAGTGCCGAGGCCAATGCTAATTGCTCCCAATCTCCTGCGGCGCCTTTGCTGCTGAAATCCTTGGCAGTAACTGTACGGAAGGAATGGGGTGACATGAAGTGCAAAGGAGGGGAGCACACGGGGGATATGAAGATCTCAGAGCTGCCCATAGACACAGCCGTCTGCCGAGTTCCTGAGGGCAGCAAGGGGCTTTCTTCCCCCTGCACCATGCTTGGTCCAGGACTAGGAAAAATACTATATTTCTTTGCATACAACACACACTTCCCCACCTCCAAAACCAGCAGCTGGACATAGACATGCACATTATATGCGAGAAGTACGTAAGAGCAGGTTCTGCCTTCAGGGGCAAAGGTGGGAGGAGCAGGCTCCGCTCCCCAGCGGCTGCTGCTCTGTCACTTGCTACAGGGAAAGATGTGGTTTAATTCGTTCTGCCTGTCAAATAGATGTGACCAGCTAGCTGGTAGTGATTTAGCCCAGGGGTTTTGAAAGGGTAAAAGATGATTGGAGGGCTTGGAATTCCCTTTCCTCACCAATCAGGCCCCAGAGACTCACCCTCCGTGTCCCCGATTGGCCCCTTGGGTCACCTGGAGGGGGATAAAAGGGGCAGCGCGGCTGACTCAGGGAAGAGACCATAGTTTCATAGTTGGTCGGGTTGGAAGGGACCTTAGCAGATCATCAAGTCCGACCCCCTGCCATGGCAGGAAAGA
>NW_005843567.1:86361-88832 GCF_000455745.1 Alligator sinensis
CCCTCCTTGGATCTGCTCAAGATGCATCTGTGGATGCATGACAAGGTGCGGTTGGCCTTCCGACTGCATCCCCACACTGTCAGCCCATGTCCATTTTGCCATCAATGATGACTCCAAGATCCTTTTCTGCCTCTGCACTGGCGAGAAGGGAGTTCCCCAGCCTGTAGGTCTGCTGCTGGTTTTTCCTCCCCAGGTGCAGCACCTTGCACTTGTCAGTGTTGAATCCCACCCTGTGCTCATCTGCCCACCCCTGTAACCTGTCCAGATCCAATTGCAGCCTGTCCCTCTCCTCCATCGTGCCCACTTCTCCCCACATCTTAGTCTCATCCATGAATTTGAAGGTGCTTTTCACCCCCTCGTCCAAGTCACTGATGAAGATGTTGAACAGTGCGGGCCTGAGGACCGAGCCCTGGGGGACCCAGTGCCCACATCCCTCCAGGTCAAAAAAGACCCGTCCACCACCACTGTCTGGGTGCGGCCCTCCAGCCAATTGGCGACGCATCTGACTGTGTAGGCATCAGTGCCACAGTCACTTAATTTCTTAATGAGAATGGGGGGAGAGACAATGTTGAAGGCCTTCCTAAAGTGCAGAAAGACTACGTCCACTGTGACACCTGCATCCAAAGATTTTGTGACCTGGTCGTAGAAGGCCACCAGGTTGGTCTGACAGGACCTGCCGCGAATGAACCCATGTTGGCTGCCCCTAAACATGATCTCCCCTGCTTGCCCCTCGCAGATGTGCTCCTGGATAATTTTCTCAAAGAGCTTCCCCAAGACCGAGGTAAGACTAACGGGCCTGTAGTTTCCTGGGTCCTCCTTCCTCCCTGTTTTGAAAATGGGGACCACATTGGCCCTTTTCCAGTCCTCTGGCACCACACCAGAGCACCACGAGTGGTCATAAAGTTGTGCCAGGTGTCGCACAATGACCTCTGCTAATTCCCTCAACACTCAGGGGTGGAGGTCATCAGGACCTGCTAACTTGAACACGTCCAGTCCCTCCAGAAGTTCCCTGACTAGGTCCTCTCTGACCCTGGGCCTGGCAGTGCCTCCCCTGGGACCATCGGGGATCCCAGTGGTTGGGGGATGCCCCGGTCCCTGCTCAAAATGATGGAGGCAGAGAAATTGTTAAAGAGGTTAGCTTTGTCATCTGGTGTGACCACCACATTTCCAAGCATATCTTGCAGAGGCTACCTTCTTTTTACCCTGTCTGTATTTAAAAAAGGACTTCTTGTTGTCCTTGATCCGGGTCGCTAGTCCCAGTTCCATCTCCACCTTGGCCTTCCTGACCGCCCCCCTGCAGCCCTGAACAGCTGAGGTGTAGTCCTCCCTGGTGATGGCCCCTCCCTTCCATTGGGTGTACGCCTCCTTTTTAGCTTTGAGCCATTCCTGGATGCTTTTGGTGAGCCAGGCGGGGTTTTGAGCACTCTTGCCCCCTTTGATCCATGTTGGGATTGTCACCCTTTAGACTTGGAGGATCGTCTCCTTAAGGAACGACCACTCTTCCTGTACTCCCAACTCCCCTCTGGGACCTCAGTACCTCCCCGACCAGTGAGGGACCACAAGGAAGGAGTTTCAAAGAGCTGGCAAGAGCTGGGCCAGCGGGACAGGAGCAGTTGCCCCAGAAGCACCTGAAGAAGTGGGACCTGCAGGCAGCACTGGGGTCTTCAGCGTGTGGCCGGCAGGAGAGGCTCCCTTGAGAGGTTCCCAGCTCCGCTACCAGCTCCTCCAATCAGAGGCCAGGAAGCTTGACATGAGGCCGGGGCTCCAGGAAGGTCAAGACACCTAGCAGCTTAAAGCAGCATCAGTGCTGGTTGCTGTGGTAGGGTTTCTCCCTACCATGTGGGAGATCTGAGTTCAAGTCTCTGCTGGGGTGATTGAAGTGACAAGGTGAAATTCTTGTTGCAGAGGAAAGGGATCATTGTGTTTTCCTTCTTTCCCCTGCCCCCCTCCAGGTACGTAGGTCCTATGTTCCTTGTTATTTGACGTTTTGTATTTTGTGCCTTTTATATTTCACCCACCGGTATTGTTTGCTTTGCTGTTTGTGTTTTATATTTTGTTAACCCTGTCTTTTGTCAACTGGGTGAATATGTCTTTGGTTGTAAGTGTCTAACCTTTGCTGAATCCTGCCCCTTCGGGGCATTGTAGTGTCCCCTATACCCCTAATTTATACATGTTATGTTCCCACTACTGTTTTCCCATTAAAAGGTATATGGTTAAGTCCCCAGTGGTGGTCTGGCTCCTATCTTTAGGGGAAGGAGGGTCCCTACACCTCCCACAGTGCTCGTGCACCTGCTTTGATCCCTTCAATTGGAAAGGGGGTACGTCTTGGAGTACCGCCCGGGTTACATACACAAGGTGTGCTATGTGGGGGAGAGGGGCGTTGCATGACAGAAAATACAGTATTAACCTTGTGTGTCTCCTTCTCATTGCAAAAAAAGAAGCCTCCCCTGGGCTGCAGAGCTGCATACCAC
>NW_005843567.1:88862-91451 GCF_000455745.1 Alligator sinensis
AGGGTCTGAGCCAGCTGCAGGAGAAGCCTTGGCCACAAAGCCGCTTGGCATCAAGGCCTCTGACCACAGACTGTGAGCAGCTTTTTCCTGCCTGCTGTCAGGCCCCCGGGCAGTCGTACACCCTGCTCCCTGGGGCTGTGGTCAGGCTTTGCTCTGACGGTGCCGGAAGCCCTGCTTTCTGCTGCAGCCCTTCACAGGCTGCCTTTGCTTTCACGGCCTGGGGGCACGGACCACGTGAGGTTCAAGGGGAGCTGAAAGGGGTTGCCGGCTGCTGTTGGGATGGGCAGGAGTCAGATCCCGTGGGCTGGCACTCGCTGCTCTGAGGTTTGCCTGAGAGGCCTCCAGCTCTTCCAGTCCCCCTGTGTCTGCTGAGAGCTCGGGCAGAACCAGAGCCCCTGGGCTGAGCTCAGGCTCTGATATAGGGTAGGTCAGGAGCACTTTGGAGACCGGGGAGCCGGGGGCACGTGGGCACTGGCTGAGCTGGGGGCAGAAGCGTGGCTTTCACATGTCCCTCCTCCCTCCTTCAGGCTGCAGAGGGGTGGCGGGACCACAACACATGCTCCTTTCCCCCAAATCCCACTGGGGACACAGAGCCGCTAGGTCAAGGTGGCACTGTAAAGTTTTCACCCTGGTGACGGCCCTTCAAAGGCTGGACCATGTTCACGCTAGGGTGGAGTCTGCAGACATGCACATTCCCATTTCTAAATGTGTTTTGGAGACTTGAGTCACTTACAGGGGAAGACCTGGTCTCTCCGAAGGTGACCCCAACCCCCCCCCCAAACAGAGCAAGGCCCAGGAGCTCCCCCAGAGCTGTCACCTCTGTCACCTAACAAGGGCTCCTACCTCTCTGTCTCAGCCCGGGGATCCAGAGAGTCCTGCGGGTCTCCGTCAGCTGTTTGACCGAGCAGGTCACTGCCGTCCCATCGCGGCAGCCGGCTGCATCCACCCAGGCTCTCTGGGTCATGTTGAAGGTCCCAGCGCTGGTCACGACCAGTGACGTGTTGTCGTCCAGCACCCTGTATTCCCCGCAGGTCACGGTCAACGTGACCTCCAGGGTCTGAGGGTAGAAGTCGCTGGCCATGCACGTCACGAGGGAGGTGTGATCTGCATTCGTGGCAGAAGAGAGCCAGATGTGGGGTGGAGCTGTGGGGAAGGAGGGAATAGCGCTGCAACCCACGCTGGAGAACAGGAGGGCATGGGACGTCCAAGAGTGGCAACAGGCTGCCGTTTTCTGTGTGAGCATCCGCTCCCTCCATGTTGTCCACTGTGGGCTTCCCCTCCACCTTCAACGATGCACCTACACGTCCCTTGGCCCACCCCTTCCTGCTGCATATTAATGCAACGCCTCTATGACCATTTAAAGTAGCGAAGCATGGGCTGAACACGTGTGTCCAGCTAGCTGCCCCAATGCCTAGAGGAACTTATTTTCTGAATTGCCTCACAGCACGTGTAAGTGGCTGTGCAGGAAAAGCATGTGCTGCCTTGGCAGACTATGATTTCATTTATAAAGCTTAAGGCCATAAGCTTATTTTTTCTGATCTCTTCATGACAGCTCACAATTTCATCCATTGTCTCCAGGGTTGAGCCCAAGATCTTGTGTTTGGCCAGATCATCCCTCCCAGAAAGGCATCCCATCTTAACCTGAAGACATCAAGAGACAGAGAAGATGCTGCTTCTCCTGATAGTTTGCTCTCAGGGGTCACGATCCTCCCCTGTAAACATGTGTTTTAGTTTGAATAGCAATTATGGTCCCTCCAGGCTTTGGTTTTAATCTGCTTTTGTCCATTGGATTAATACCCCCTGAGCATGGGTGGATCTAGGGTTTTGAACTGGAGGGGAGGGTGCAGGCGATGTGGCACAGCATCACCTAGAACATGCCACATATATTTTCCTATTACAGAGAAACTAGAAGCTTTATTAATATGCTAGGGGGTGACCACTGTATTATTCAAGTTAAGATCAAAGCAAAAAACAAATATCGCTGTTGGCATGTGTACTCATTTGCAAGAGTAAATATGAACTTTTATAAAAAAACAACCGACTAGGCAAAGGAATAGTCAAAGGACTGTAGTCACTATAGCTAAATGTACGTGTCTTATTCAGACTCTTAAAACAAAATCTAGTCTTTCTGAGTGTCTGGAGAGTGCCTTCAATACTTCACTGTCAGTCGTTTCTACACCTGAGTGGACTGGACCTTGCCTGGGTTAAGGTTTTAGCTGGAGCCAGAAGCATGCTGCAGGGCTGTGAAAGAGCAGAGGCATTCCCAGGAAGGGCTAACAGACAGCAACACTGCAGAGGAAAGGACAGTTTAAGTAGTGAAACATCAAGACCATTAAAAAGGATCCACAGTCGTTAGCACCTGTGGAGTGGAGAGAGATTAGCAGGAACCAGGGAGAGGATAGTAAAGTAAACTGTGATGTTCAGTTGATTTGTTCAGCAGTGACTCAGTAGCACTGCCACGGCCACGGCCCGTCCCAGGCGCTTAGTATTACAGTTTGGGTGGAATCGTATCTGGGGTGACTACACTTTTGGCCCCCCCCAGATCTGCCCCTGCCATCGGCCTCATAGATTCATAGATGTTAGGGTCGG
>NW_005843568.1:0-31532 GCF_000455745.1 Alligator sinensis
AAGGCAAGGGGGCTTGCCTTTGAGCATAGAAGGGGGTGGGGAGGGGAAATGTCTACCTGGTTTGAGGCAGTGGGGGTGCAGCTGTGCCAGTTCAGCCCCTCTGAATCCACCTCTGCCTTGTCATGTTCCAGCACCCCAGAAACACCTCTGCTCCATTGAAGACTAGTGGGCATTATCTGTCTCCTCTCGTCTAGTTTTAGAATTCCCCCTTAGTAAACCTTACACTCTTTTGAGATGATGAATTCTGCTTAATACAGCTCATTCATCAAATCACCTTCCAAGCATGTGGCCTCAGTCTTTTTTTTCTTTAAGAAAGTTAAAGTGATTCTTTTTTTTTTCAGTCTTCTTAAGATTTGTTCACAGATCTAAGAGTCCTAAAAAAATCATGTCCTGGTGTTCTCTTTCTTTCCCCTCTCAATGTTCAGTACTTATGAAGCACCACCAAGCGCCACGACAGATCCATGTCAAGAAGACTCTAATCAGTGATGAGAAAAACAAATGACACCTTGAATTAAAAATCTGTTCACGGTAGGATGGCTTTCTGATTATAAATACCACCAGAAGACAGGGTAAATTGTAAACTGTTCAAAAAGAATAGAGAATAAAGCTATTTCTGCAGCCCTAACAGACTTACACTGTTTGTGTGCTTTTTTTCAGCTACAAGAACAGGTATTTATGTACAGACATTTACTTCTATTTCAGTACTTCTCTCCTGTATATTTTTTACAGCATCCATTTCTGAAGTTTCTGAGCGGCTTCAGTGGTGCATGCCACCAAGGACAGGCACATTTAGTGGAGAATCTTGATTTTTGGGGTTGGGAGGCTATGCCATATCTTAAAATATGCATGTCGTGCCCATATTAAAAAAGCAGAGTCAAAGAAATGGACCTTGCACTTGGAGCGGGAAGTGGGAAGGATTGTGATGGTCCCTACTGGTGAGGGAGGTAATTCTGTAGTCTTTGACTGTTGTTGAAAGAGGCTCTGTCTGCCACACTGAGGAGCTTTGCCCTTGGCGTAGAGAGCTCTGCTGTGCCAAGGGAATGTGAGTCACCCACAATCTTCGGCTGAACACTGTGCTCTCCTCAGTATCATTAAAATCTGGTCACAGAACTAGGAGTCCAACAAAATATCATGTCCTGGTCTTCTCTCCCCCTCCCCGCCCCCTCCCTCCCCCCGTAATGATTTTCTATGATCATGGAAAGCTGTGTAGCTAAGGACTGAGACTTAGGCAGACAAGGTTCTTTGGGTAGATGTGCTATTTTCTGTTAGACCAACTAAATAGTTGTAAAAATTGTTCTTTGTAAGCTTTGGGGCACAAATGCCTTTGGTCAGGCATAGGGTGAGTCTGCTGGTGTTAAGCGTTCACCTTGGTGGAGTAGAAGCTAATATGCAAAATGCAGGTCTGTGAAAGTGCAAATGTGAGGGCCAAAGGCCATGGGAGACTATAGGTGTGAGACATGTGGGGGAGGAAAGGGAGAATTTGACCTGGTGATAGCATTTCGCTGGTAAAATGTAGAGATGTTTCTTGGGTTATTGGACAGCAGGCAGGTGATAACATGTCATAAATACAGTGCCTGTGTCCTTAGACCAGCGTGGCTACAGCCAGCACCCCCAAAACAGGACTGAGAGTTTGCATTTGATTATGGAATTCAACACAAAACCAGTGTGAGAGTAGAGAGAGGTTTGATGTGCACGTGGTAGTCTGCCATATTTCTAGCTCTAAGAATGAAAGAGGAAGAAGATAGTGTTCATCCAGACCACCATCTAAAACCATAGAAAGACCATGGTAATATTAGTCTTCAACCAGTAGGATACAGCATAATACATGCTAGTTCCTCATGCCAGTTATCTAGAATCATAAGTATACTGTTGATGGCGCTCGAGAGCAGATAGGTAAGCTTAAATTCCTGTCTCAGAGAGCTTGCTTCTTTTCAGCACGGATCATGGAGAGGGCCACACGCTGACTTGAAAAGGACTTCTGTCCTCTTTCATGGTCCTTCCAAGGTTCACTGCTGAGTGAGTAGTCGCTGAAAACCTCATAGTCTAAAAATGAAGCTTTTGTAAGGCCATATAGATGAAAACCCCAGGAACTCCCATAATTGTTTACCCATCTTTCTTTTATAGGAGAGGAGGGGTTTCCTGCAGGGTGTAGTTCTTTTTTACTTAGCCCTTGGAAATATTAACGTCTGTCATGGTTTGTCCTTGCACTTACTCACTCTGCTAATTCAACAGCCGTAGATGTCTAGCATCTCTGCTGGGTACTTCTTCCTTCTTCTTTCTGCTTTTTTAGAGATTTACCACTAAAAGGTAATTCCGTGACCTGTGTTTTCACCTGAAACTAGATTTGAAAAATACATCTATTTCATGGTTTCTTTATGATTTTGTTAAAGTAATGTTTTCATTTAAAAAGGTTAAGTTATGGATTTTTTATGAAAAGTTAGCACTTGTTCCACAAGTAGCAATAGTCCAGTAAATGGAAAGTTTTAAATGTTCATTTAGATTATTATCAAAAGATGCAAGACTGGAGGAGTATGTAACTGCTTGATTTTTAACAGTTTATCTCCCTTTTGCAGGGAATGTCTGATCTGTGGCTGAATGTCCCCAGATTATCTAGGATTTACCATTTTGGAGACATAAAATTGTCAGAAAAGAATGGAAAAGCTTACTGAATCTGTCTAGTGAAGTGAGATCTCTCCAAGGCTACTGCTGATACTTGCACTATAATTTCTTTCCTCTTTTGAATGGGATTACAGTACAGCCTCTCTGCATACGAGTACAGCAGAAAGACAAGACTTGGATGGCCCCTCTTGCCTTTGAAAACGGGACCTTGGGACAAGTGAGGGGGCGTGCAGCCTCCAAACTGACTTGCTGGTCACATGTAGGTAGGCACGGTCACAGTGCCAAATGCTTTTCCCTAGTGAAATCACTAGCCAGCCGGACGTGGCGTGATGTGAACCGAGCTGTGGTTTTAGCTGTAAGGACATAATTAGCCTATTCAGCTGCCCATTGACAGGTTTCCATTTTTACGTTCTTTAAATGCATTTAAGGACACCAAAGAAACCTGTGTGGAACATTTTCTATCCTTGCTCTATTTTGCTTGAATGCACACTTCACTTCTCTCTCTTGTATATAATTTTCAAGTTACACTCTTCAGAAACATTGGCCTTTTGTTCCCTAGCACTGATTTTTGTCGCAAACTTGCTATTTAGTGTCTCCCCCAAAGGTGAAAAGAGAAAAGTGTGTGAATTTCCATGGGTGTCCCAAAGCTGTGGGGATAGGTATTACTGAATTTTTTTTTTTTTTTTTAGTTCTCTTGCGGGGAGAAGAAAAATTTTTCTTAAAAAATAAAATACTGGTTTCATTATTAACTATCTTTTCTTTATAAAAGTTAAGTAATCCAATTACAAGCAGCCTCCACAAGAAGTGGTTTGGTGCCTAAATTATTTTTGTAGTTTTCATATTCAAGAACATCTTGCAGATCTTAAGCTTTTTTTAAGCCAGGAAATGTCTCTCTGCTGCATAAAAGGGGGATTCATAGTCTGCATGAGCACTTTCTCATATATAAAGAGAAAGGTATAAAGAGCATTTACCCTTTTTTTTTTTTAATGTAAGCTGCGTGGCTTAGCAAGAGGAACACATCTTTTGCTGTGTGGAGCAATGGTGACGGAAGGAACGTGTGACCTTTACATTGTTTTTATGAATGTATTTTTCTTAAATAAAGGAATCCTCAATAAATTGTTGGAACCTGGTTCTCTTTCTCTACCTGTGAACAGAAACTCTCATGAGCTATTCCAAGCTTATAAAGGGAGCAGAGCTCTTTTAGGAATTGGTGTGTTGCATTGTGGGATAGCATGTCATCCTTAATGGCACAGGTTGGTTAGCCTGCCATTGTGCGCAGTCTCCTTGGCCCTGACCACTGCTCGGTTTTATTGGGTGGTACCACTTGGCCTCCAGTGCAGACACCGCTCCTGACTGCAGCCCGCCTTCCCAGAACATGGAGCTGTCCCTTGGAGGTCTGCTGGCAAGACCGTTTGGATGTGTACAGAAATAGGCAAGGCAATGCATGCTGCAGTCCCTGCCCCATCTCTGTGTGCACTGGGATTCTGGAGTCGGGGCACTGAACCATGCTGCAGAGGCAGGGTCACCAGCAGCGGCTGCCCGATTTCTGCAGATCCTTCTGAACCTATGTGATGAGTGTGTCTGAATCTTCTGTGTTGCAGGAGCCCCTCAAGCAAGCAAAACCAACTTCCTATTGCTATCTGGAAGCCCTTTCTCTCAAAATGCTACAAGCCCATGAATAACCGGTTTAGTGTTGGCATATGGCACTGTTGTGAAAGTTGCTTGATGATTAAACCAGCTTTAAAAAATAAGGCTTCAAAACTGCTCTGGGGATGCTGATGGTGCATATGCCCATAGTCTATCCCCAGGTAGATACTTGGGACCTAAGCAAAGCCTTTGGTTTGGGTGTATTTGGTCCCATAAAACTACGGACTTCATGTGAGAATGGAAGGCTGTAATGGGCAGGAATTTTGAGGAGCCCTTGTATGGATTCATGGCAGAGTTTTGGGTGGGTGGCACCTGCTTTGTGTCTCCAGCTTTTGCATCTTTAACATGGGAACAGAATGCCTCCTATCTGGTGAGGATAGACCCAGTCTCCTCCCCTCTGAAGATGGGATGTGCCATATGCTATTATCTGTGTCAGTTTATTAGGCCACAATGAGGGAATGTACCAAGGGTAATGACATTAGCTGCAGATGTACAGAAAGCCTCTTTTCTGCTTTGCAAGCATGCACGTAGGCAAAGAGTTGCTTGCACAAACACTAGTGAATGTGCCCTAATCTGATTTGTCCCACGGGCAGAATGAATGATTTGTGCAAACATTTTCTGAAACTGGTAAATTCACATTTAATTGTAAAATGTCTCTGTACACTTGGTGAGAACAGCTATGGGCAGAGGATTTAGTGCCCCTTTGTCTACCTACTGTGTGAATGGGGTGTGCCCTATGGCCAAATATCTCCTGTTTAATCAGGAAATGATACAAGAGGAACATGGGGTGGGGCAGAAACCTTCTGGGACTACCATATATCTGCCCAACCCGATTGTGCATCAGAAATAGTTGTTATATTAGCACTTCTTCAGGCTTTTGTGTGGATTTCCTTTCTGATGTCATATTACATTTATAGCCTTGCAAGAAGGTACATCCTGGAAGCCGTGAGTGCTCCCTGGAAATAGCATTTCTATGATATGGAAGTTCAATGATTTGTTAGTGCTTAGTTATAAGTAACCTTTGAACCAAGTACATTCCTCTGTGAGTTGCTAATGTTATACTACAACATGCTGAATTCAACTCTGCCTCTTCTACCTTTTGTTCAATTCCTTTCAAAAGGCTTCTAAAAATATTTGTATAAGCCTACTCCTCTTTCATGTTGCTCCTTAGGATGTATGCTTGATTTCTACTCTGTAACTAGGGTAGTGAAATCAGTGTACCACCACTTTCAATTTGGGCTGAACTCTGCAACAAGTGTTCAGCACAAACCAAGGGATAGTGGGGCGTGTGTAGCTGTAAATCAAGCGCCCCACCTGACATATTTTCTTTGTTTGATGTGACGCACATGCCTACACTGAGATTGTAGCTGATAAATAAAAGAAGTGGCAAATACTAACAAAAGCTACTTCTGCATTTCTTTCTGGGGAGTTCACCATTCTCTTACCCCAGGAAACACACACATAAGAAGAGCACAACTGATGTTGACTCTGAAGACAGATACATTTTTATGTAAAACTTCCTCCAGCTGTGCGACACTGTCCGCATGGATGTGTTTAGCTCCTATTTGCCAACAGCACGTCCAAGTTTTCAGATGACTTCTCAACCCTTTGGTCATAGCTGTTTTGGTAAGAAATGTGCCAGAGCTAAGAAACAGCAGCAAAATCAGGGTCAGAGGTTTTTTGTTTCTTGCTTCACTGACTTTCCATAGAATTAACGTGTGCTGTACCATCACCATTTTATTTTAAAGTCTCTATATGAAGGTGGGGTGCTCCACAGAGGTGAGGTCCTGGCACACTACAGTCTGCAGCCTTGTTCCTAAATGCAGCCATGCCCCTGAGCTCACAGAGTGTCCCTAACTTCAGTGGGGCCGCATGCCTACTTGAGCTTCAGCCCCACAGGTTATTTCAGTTACCCTTTCATCAGTGAGGCTAAGTCAGCTTGCAAGACTTCTCCCTGTGGACTTTAGACTTGAGTCACAGCTGCCACCTGACCACAAAAGTAAACTATGGATCAGAGAGGATGTGGACTGAGGTTATCAGATTATTTATAGGTCCATTTTTTATTTTTGTCTGAGGAGGAGATTACTCAGCTTCACCTCCTGCTTTAATGAGACCGTAAATGCAGAGAAGTGCCCAGGGGCTTCTGCAGAAGACCTTACCCCTTTGGAGGCTGGCTGGCTAGAGCACTGCCATCTCCTAGCTAATGAAACTCCACTGCAGGCTGAGCTGAGTTTGAACTTGGAGCCTATCACCTTCGCCCTGCTCCCTCCTGCACTCCCACAGGAACATCATGGCCCAGTAACTACAGTACCATTGCCAATATACTACCCTAGGAATGGCTGGGAGCTCTCACAGGATGGTGGAGGAGACCACCCGTGCAGTTGCACTCCACTTTGATCCCTGCGTCATCCAAAGTTTAACACCAACTGTGGGCAGTGGCAGCAGCATTTTAACTGAGGCAGCAGCAAGGAAGTCCCTTGACATCATGGCTCAGTATAATCTAACCAGTTCCTTCTAAACACCTGCAGAGTGAAGAGTTTATGACCCTCGCCCCTTTTTTAATAGGCTTGATGTGCCCCTATCCTCTTTTCTGCACTTCTGCTATGTTCCCTGCTCCTCTTCGTGTCACTCCTGTTTCACAGCCCTGAAGACTATTTTTACCTGGAACGTAAGAACTGCCAAAGACTGGGTCAGAGCATAGGTCCCTTTTGCCCCTTCCTTTCTGCAGAGGGGCAGCTCCACTTAAGAGTAAAATCATGTCCTGTCATGGCAAGCAGGAAGGCTAGGTTCAGGCGAGGGCCTAGGCTAGGTCTTTCCAGGCAGGCCTGCGGTTCCCTGCAGGCCATGTGCACTGCTCACTTTGCCAGGGCAATTATGCTGAGCATGTGGGAGTTGGGGCACCTGTCTATTTGGCTGCAGTTTTGGAAGATCTGGCAGCTGAAATCCTGGGATCAGCTGGGAACGCCGCCCCTGATGACAAGAAACCTTGTCTCACCCCTGCCACCTCCAGCTGGCAGTCAGCAAGGATGAGGAGCTTGACAGTCATCTGTGGGGAGGCACCGTTGCTCAGGCTGGGGTGCTGCCCAACGTCCAGGCGGTGCTGCTGCCTAAGCAGACCCAGAGCCACCAACCCAAGGCCACTGACATCTGTGTGGATTGGGACTTAGACCTGAAAATGTTCATAATGCAACAGCCAGCTCCCAGATGTCACTCAGAGGCCAAAGCAGGGAGTGAGCGGGGTCTGAGTAGGGCTTCCCCTGCTGACAGAACAAGGAGCAAGGATCTCCAGTAGCAGCAAGGGAAGCTGAGGTTGGATATTAGGAAAAACTTTCTCCCCCGGAGGGTGGTAAAGCACTGGAACAGGCTCCCCAGAGAGGTGGGAGCCTCTCCTCCCCTTTGGAGGTTGTTTATTTCAAGGCTAGACAAAGCCTTGTCTGGGATGATCTAGTTGGGGCTGATCCTGCTTGGAGCAGGGGGTGGGACTCGATGTGACCCCTCCTGCGGTCCCTTCCCCCCTCACTGTCTGTGATTGCTATGATTTCTGTGATCCTCTCCCTGGTGCAGGCTCTAGCATGGCAAGGCTGCGGGAAAACCGTGTGTCTGGTGGATGTGGCTGCCGGCCCTTGCACGTCCCCGTGGAGCAGACATGGGGAGACCCCAGGCCAGCCCCGCTGCACGGGGAAGCCCCCAGCAGGCAGGGCAGGGCAGGGCAGGGCAGGAGCCGGGTCAGGTGCTGCCGAGGGCGGAGCTGCTGCACCTGCAGCCGGGCCCTGCCCCCGTCCGGCTCATTAGCACCGCGGCTGCAGCTCGCTTTGGTTTCCGTCCTCCTTCCGCCGCGATGCTGCTGAGCGTTCCCACTCTCCTTCTCCTTCTCCTCTTGCTGCCTGCGACCCGCGGTGAGTGAGTTTTGGGTGTGGGGTGGGGTCCCGGGCGTGAGATGCCCCATCCTTGCAACAGGACCCGGGGCAGGGTTGGGGCGGCGGCGCTGGGGCAAGCCCCTTGTCCAGCCTACTGTGGGGTCCCATCTCCCCCCGGGCAGCCTGAGCATCCAGCCTCCCTGAGCTGCCCCTGCCTCTCCCTCTTCTGGGTCTGCCTCTCCCTGCCTTCTGTAGCAGAGGCCCTTGCTAGCACTGTTCCCCATGGAGCACCTACAAGCCTTCCGGGTTGCAAGGGAGGAAAGAAAGACTCTTAATTCACCCAGCCTATTTGCTTGCCTCTTCCTGTGCCCCTATGGGGTGTTATTTGCCTACCAACCTGAAACAGGAGGCATTGCCTACTCTGTTGCTCCTTTAGTTAAAGCAGGGACAGGAACGAGTCTAGTGAGAGTGCCCAGGAGGAAACTCCTGGTTTTGGCCAATGCCGTTAATGTGTGTACTTGCCAGCTGTGTCTTTCTAGCTGAACATCTCCATCTTTTTATTTGTTTTTTTTGTTGTTTGTCTGGTTTCATTGCTAGGCGATTGTGGCCCTCATCCAACATTTGGATTTGCTGAACCAAGTGGGACTACCAATGCATCCTATCCTGTTGGGACCAACTTAACATACAGGTGTCACCCAGGTTATGTTGTGGCTGTTGGAAAGTCTCCTCTCGTCACTTGTCTGGCAAATTCAACATGGGCAGCAGAGCCTGAGTTTTGCGTGGGTGAGTCTCGTTGTTCCTCTGCTTTCTCAAAGGATCTCCGTACCGACTTTGCAACACTGGGACTTGTGTCTTCTGAATGGAGTAGCCAGATCACTGTTCAGCCCTCGCTTCTAGTGACTTTGTACGTCTGAACTGAATGCTGTTAAGATGATCTGGTTGGGGATGGTCCTGCTCTGAGCAGAGGGTTGGACTAAATGTGGCCTCCCAAGGTCCCTTCCAGCCCTACTTTTTGTGACTTTTTTTTCTGCTCTATGATTCTAAGAGCAATGCACACATCCCAGTTCTGGCGGGTTTTTAGGTCTTCTAATGACCATCGGTCTTGGTACATCAAGTATCATGGTCTCTAGAGAGAAACTCCAGAATGGCCTAATTTCTTTTAGAGAAGAATCCGCTCTTGATGTGATACTCCTCCTTTACTGATAGGCCCTGAATGGATGATAGTTGAAATAGGTGCTTTTATCAGCTCTTAAATGGAGGTGTAAAACTAAAGCGATTCAGAGTTTAAGCTCGATTTCTCCAGTGAGGGTCTGATAATGTCCCATCTGTTAATTCGTGATGATAAGTGTGCTGTAGATCTCTGGCAGACAAGGTTCCTTGGGTGAATGTGATATCTTTTATTAGACCAACCCAAATGGTTGGAGAATAGTTATTAAGCAAGCTTTCGAGTTCAAAAACCCTTCGTCAGGCTCAGGAAGCTGCAGCAGTTGGTGCGTGCTCTTCCTGGATGGGATGACAAGTAAACAAGCCAGGGGCAGGGCTGGGCTGGGCTGGGCTGGGGAGTCGGTTGTCAGGCAGATTATAATGTATCAAAAATCCAGTGTCTATATTTAGTCCTTGATCTCTAGTATCCAGCAGGTTGATGAAATGGAGCTCATAGGCTGTCTCTGGGAAGTGCTGTGCAAGTTTCCCTTGAGGATCAGGACTGAGCGATTGGAGAGAGAGTGGCCCTCCTGTGAGAAATGTGCCCCACCGGTAATTGGGTATTTCTGTCTTTGATAGATTTCTGGTGTGCGTTCATGCTGGTGCGCAGTTGTTGTTTGGTCTCTCCTATGTATCTTCTACACACTTCTCACAGGAGGGCCACTCTCTCTCCAATCTCTCAGTCCTGATCCTCAAGGGAAACTTGCACAGCACTTCCCAGAGACGAGCCTATGAACTCCATTTCATCAACCGCCTGCATACTAGAGATCTTGGACTAAACATAGACATTGAATTTTTGATGCATTATAATCTGCCTGACAACTGACTCCCCAGCCCAGCCCCTGGCTTCTTTACTTGTCATCGCATCCAGGAAGAGCACACACCGACTGCTGACAAGTCCTGAGCCTGACGAAGGGTTTTTGAACCCAAAAGCTTGCTTAATAACGATTCTCCAACCATTTGGGTTGGTCTAATAAAATATATCAGATTCACCCAAGGAACCTTGTCTGGCTATGTCCTTAGACCAACACGGCTACAACCCAAACCCTTGTAACTTTAGATCTCTGGCCTTCCTGTAGCTCAGTTGGTCAAGTTCCTGGTATTTCCTCTAGCATCTTTTAAAAAAACCTTCAGTAAAGTAACCTATTTTGCCATGGTGAATTTATTGTGAAGAGTAGCAATAGGGCTGGTAAAGACACAGAGTTGTGCCGTATTTATTTCTCTGCTCAGAAAAGTTAAACCCAATGTTGAACATCAGTGTGTATTTTAAAGAATCCGACACATAGTAAATCATAATCAAATTTACTGGATACATGAATATGAACCGTGTGTGGGGGTTTTTTTGTTTGTTTTGTTGGTTGTTTGTTTGTTTTTTTGCCAAATGGCTTTTGGCAAGATGGAGCTGTTCCCTTCCATGGAACAAAACCCAATTTAATGCAGTATTCTTGGGACTAATCGGGGTGCACGGATTTGGAAGTTAAATTAATATACAGGTTCAATATTGTTCTAATACTTATTGTGTGCCTTTGTGATAGGAGCTTTGTGCCTAGCCTCTGTCACGTGTACTTTGATCTGTCTTAAGCAAACAGCTAGTACTTTGTGCGTACACGTAAGTGCTTTGCTGAATTAAGCTCTGGATAAACAGGGGGTAGCTTTTATGTGCTGTATCTGTAGTGATGGAAATCTTTCAGTTCAGCTATCACACCTTGTGCTAGTTCTGTCTCGGAGCAGAGCTCCGTGCATAGCTGAAGAGTTTTTAGTGCCGTTCGTTCTCTGTGTGAAACTTTTTATTTTTCTAGAGTAATTTCTACTACTGGAGCATATTTGCTATCTTGTTTGCAGGAGTGTTGGGGCAAGTCATTTGAAGCTGGTGAGGAGGAATTTTCACTGCCCCAATCAGTGCAATACGCTGTCACAACATGATAAAGCAAAGAACTTTTAAAAGGGAGGATAAGATGCTTCTGGCCGTTCCACAAACACTTTGGCTTGCATTTTTAATTTGACTCTGAGCAATCCCGTTGATTCAAAGAAAAGGCTGGAAGGTGTTAGATCATTTAGCTGGCTCTCTTGTATGTCACAGGCCACTACATTTCATTCATTGAGTCTGATCGATTACTTGTTCTACTGACGCCTCTTTCCCAGAAAGGTGTTCAGTCTTTAATCTGGTAACACAAAGGTGAGAACTTGCCAGGCTCCCTGGTAGCTTGTTCCATGGCCAGCATGTTTTAAAGGCCTTGTGCCCAGGTGCTATCCTGACTTTGTTTGGGTTCAGCTTCTAGCCTTTCTTTCTTGTTTATCTCTTTCTCTGGATTACAGACCTATAGTACCTGATATTTTCTGACCTGAAAGCGCCTCCTAATCCTCTTTGTGATAAGCTTAAGAACCTGAGCTCTGCAAGTCCTTGTGAAGGAATGATTCAGTGGCTGGTGAAAATTTCTTTAGTCTCTTTTGCATCTTTTCATCTCTTTTCGCATCTTTGCTAGCCTCTGAGGGTGTTTTTCTTGCTTTCTTTTTTTTTATGGGGATGCTAGGATTGTATGTCATCAGAGAGAGAGCGCAATGTGGCTTACACCTGGGTTGCAGCTCTTCAGGAAATGCCCCCTCCCACCCCATTCTGCATGCGCAGCCTCCATTCCTTGTTCCTTGATGTATAACGTCTTTTACCACTTCTAATCTGTTGTTTGAAAACCTGTCCCAGCCACAATCTAAAAATATTTCTAAAACTCCTGCTGATAAGGTTATATATCATCAAGCTGAGTGCTGATCCCTGCAGAAAATGAGTACAGCTTCTTATTAACCATAATTGCCCTTCTGCTTCTTGAGAAATAGTTTACAATCTGCTCATCAAGTGCTCTTTTGCATCTAGGAGAACAGTGTAGTACTCCAGAGATCCTAAATGGTAAAGTTGTCGTGACTGATCTTCGGCTTGGTGAAACGGCGAATTTCAGCTGTGATGCTGGGTGAGTGTGAAGTCACCTGTGCTGATTTTTAAATTTTTAAGGCAATGTTAGGTGATGAGTTTTGAGCCTGGAAAGCCTGGCTTGACATGAGAGAGCTGGTGCCGGTGCTATACGTCTGTAGCCCTGGACTGTGCCCCTAGCAACTGTTTATGATTAGGACTTTCACCAGAATCGAGAAGTTGGCCAGCTGCTTATCACTGCAGTGTGGTGGTAGTTGAAGCATTGCTGTGACAGAGCCTGGAATTGAAGGCCCCTGAGGGTTTGGGGCTTAAGCTGCCTGGTTGTGTCTGGGCAGCTGATGAGATCCAAGTCGGGAATGGGATTAGAGGGGGATGTGGTTTCACCACTGATTTCTGGGTATCAGTTGCTGGGCCAAAACCTGTCCTTTCTGAACTGGGTTCTTCCAATGTACTATGGGGATCATCATAACCTCTACACAAAGCTTCACATGAGAGGAAGGGAGTCCCTGGAGCTGAGCCACCAGCAACCAAGGTGCTGGAGCTGGGTGCTCGGAGAAATGCTTTGTGCAGGCTACTCGAAGCAGAAAGCAGCGGGGCTCGAGGGTGGAGCAGGATGTGGCTCACTCCTCCCTCACACCCTGTCCTAAAAGTGAAGCCAGTTGCAAGCTTTGTCCTCAGCAAGGCAAAACCCTTGTCACTTGTGGCAGTGCACTGTGAGTGCCCCAAACCCCTGGCTTGCTGGACTTTTGACAGCTGCTGCAGCAGGAGCTGGTTATTGCCCTTTTCTGCAAATGGGGAAGTCAGGAGCATGATAATTTCCAACTTGATTTGCTGCCAGAGACTTACAGCACTTATCTCAGTGGCTTAGGGCAAGGGTTCTCTGGATATTTTTTTTTTTTGCAAGCTGGGAGCCACCTGCTAACTAGCTCTAATTTGTCCCTACCTAGTTGATTTTTCTCAGCACCTCCTGCTTTTAGCCAGGTTTTCTAGAGCAGGATGGACTTTGTCGGGGTTTTGGCACCATCTACTGGTGGTTGGATGGAGAGGGAAGCGCCTGCCTTGCAGTGCAGCCTGGACTGTAACCTAGCTGTGCTGGGTCCTGAAGAGGAGAGAGAGAACCATGATCCATCTTTCTTTAGGTACCAACTAAGTGGGAAGAGTTCCCTCGTGTGTGTGCTTGTGGGCAGCGCTGTTGCATGGAATGGGGACATCCCAGTCTGTCGAGGTAAGCTGATCTTAATGACTCTGAGCATGGTGTCACTGGGCTTCAGCATGAAGTCTCAAAGGACAGGGTAAATCAGCAGGGGGAATGAAAGCCTTCTGAGACTGGTTTTGGCATTGAGTCTCCTCTACAGAAATGCAAAAATCTAGTACGCTTGGTTCAGAGATGATGATTTTTATTAGACCAAGTTTTCTAGATCTCTTGCATTTCTATTGGTCTCCCGCCAACACGGTTAACAAATACGTCCCTGTCTACAGAATCACACCGGAGAGATGCTCCGATCATGTCATGTACTGGGCAATGCCTGATTAAGCTGCCCCTCCCTTCCCCCCCCCCTGGTGCAGATAGCCCTGTCCCTGGCACGGTGGCAGTCTGATGGGATCAGCCAGTTTCACACTTCAGCTCCTCATCCTCTAACTACCTTACCCATAGTGAACAAATGTCCCTGCTCATGCTTGAGAAGTAAGAAGTCTGCCTTGTACTGAGCCCTCCCTGAGCTTGACCACCTTACTGTTCATACCAAACTAGCTCCAAGGACATGGTTAAGAAAGCATATCCCCACCTCTCCCTGCCAAAGTAAATGCACTGCTTTGCAGAAGTGTCTGAGTGGTGCTGGTATCTCTTGACCTTGGAAGTGAAACCTGCTGTGCCCCGTCTCCTTTTCTAGCAAGGTAATGGTAAAGCTGTGCTAACACTGGTGGCCTTATCTAGGGAGGCTGTGCAAAACTCCAGAGATCCCAAATGGCAGAGTTGTGGTCCTAACGGATACATACTCGGTTGGGAGCTACGATCAACTTCACCTGTAATGATGGGTGAGTGTCGAAGTATCTGTGCTGATTTCGGGAACAGGACTTGGGTTGATGGGAGGTGGCAATGGGGACTTGGGAAAACTACATAGGATGGAGTGGGTGCCTTAGCATCTGCTAAGGGTGGGGCTTTCAGTGGGTCTAAGGACGTTGGGACCCTGTGGCTGCATCTGTCTGGTGGCAGTGGGGCACCAGCATGCTTGGGCTGTGCCTCTTCCCCAGTTCTTGGAGGCCTCGTGCAAGAAACTTGACCCTTTTTTTTTCTCTTGTTTTATCTTTCTCTAGCTACAGACTAGTTGGGTCACCTTCAGCTAAGTGTATTCTTGTTGGTACTGATGTTGACTGGAATAAGGAGCTTCCAATCTGTGATGGTAAGCTGATGGTAACAGGTGTGGGAGCAAGTCCTGTGTGAAGTCAGGGCTGTGTAACCAAGTAGCAGAAACTTGTCCTTGACATTTTCCCTTAACCAAAAATGTCAGTGATGCTGGGCTCAGCCAGGGAAGGGAATGAGGATGGCCTGAGACTAGTCCTAGGGCTGGGTGGCCTACAGAACTGAACCATTAAGGAAATCCTTTGCCTCTAGGTTGTTTGGACAGTGCTCAAAGAGCCCAACCCACAAGCTTTGTAGTACTGACTGGTGTTGCCTGGCCTGCTGGGCCCTCCAGCCAGCAGCACTTTTCTTCCTGGGCCCTTTAACCCTCATTTCATAGTAGGAATTGTCTGGGTCACCCTTGGCAGCAGGGGTCCAGGACAGTCATGTTGGCTTCCTTCTCCTCCAGCAATTCCATGCAGCTCGCCTCCGAACATCTCCAATGGAGAGCACACCAACATGGCTGGGGACTTGGTCTTTGGCTCGGTGGTCACGTACACATGCAATCCCAAGAGACCCCTTCGTTTCTGGACCCTTGAGTGAATCCTCTCCTAATAGGACTGGTTTGAGTCCCCTCTAGCTGAAATGGTTTCTAACCATCATGTTGGCTTCCTTTCCTCCAGCCATTCCTTGCCTAGCGCCTCCCAGCATTGCTAATGGAACATACGGTGATACGAGTACCGACTATACCTTTGGCTCAGTGGTCACATACAAGTGTAACAATGGTCTTTCCCTCATTGGAAATGCCTCTATTCACTGTACAACAGAAGACAAAATCAATGGAGTCTGGAGTGGGCCTGCCCCCGAGTGCAAAGGTGACTATTGCAATTTGTGCGCTGCTTCTTGTCATGCTCTGTTCCCCTACGCTCGGCTAAACATGCTTGCTGGCTTGGCAGCATACAGAGAAGAAGGATATTTAAATTGGGCTTTGAGTCGTGGTCACACAGCAGGGCTAGTAACGACTGGTGGGAGCTTGAATTCTAATTGAAGCCTGGCAGATTAGGCATCTGTTTCTAGAAACAGTTTTTTGCTGCTTGCAAACTGCTTTCCATGTTCTTTCATGTGAGATGCATGGGTGTCAGACAAGTAACTGGCCCTCAGGTTAACTTTTCCATCTGAAAACATGGATCTGTCATGATGAGCCCTCCCTGACTATTAATTGTGGGGCTCCAGTCACTACAAACTTCAGCAGGGATAAGACAGACTTTGCTATTCTGCTGACCCCTCTTTTATCACCAGAGTTAAACATCAGTGGCATTGCTCCAACAGTGGTGATCAGAGTCATCCTAAAGTCTTGCGCTGCTGCCCTGGTGAAAACTTGAATGGGGTGATGGAGTAATGTTTAAAACATGTTTGCTTTACTGTGGCAGTCAAGTGCATGTAGCACAAAGCGGGTGTGTGTGGTGGGTGCACATAAGTTATTTGGGCAGACTGAACATGAGTGTGTTGCTCAGTCTGATACCTGTGGCCTTGAGCCACGCAGGCCTGGTGTGGCAGGCTGGTGACTTTCCGTTTTATCTTGATATAGCGTGGTGTGGTGGGTTGTTCCTAATTGCCTCCTATGAATAGCTTCAGACATGGGCAGTGCTCAAGGAGTGTCTCTGCTCCTGATCGTGCCCACATCCTGTGTGGCGCTGTGTTATGCAGAGATCAAACAACTTTTTAAAGCCAAGGGTACAGAGTGGTGTCCTCCTATGACGTACCTTATTTTGTTGCCTGCAATCAAACTTAGGGCTATGCGTCCTTTCCCTCCCTTCTTCCTGTGACAGATGGATGTTCTTATGATTATGCTCCAATTTTTTTCAGAGGTCAGTTGTCCAAACCCAGAGGTCCCAAACGGAAATAAGGAGTCTGGATTTGGGCCCCTCTATACGTATGAAGACACAGTAATGTTTGTGTGCAAAGCTGGCTATGTTCTGACTGGCAGCCATCTGATTCGATGTGGAGCGGACAATGCCTGGAGTCCTCCTGTCCCAACCTGTGTCCGACGTAAGTGTGAGCGCTTAATCTCTTAAGCAGCATGTGGAGTGATGGCTATTGGGTGGCTTCTGCGGAAAGGTGTGGCACTTGTTCCTTGTTTTGCCATAGGCATGACAGTACCTGCTCCCTCTACCTGGCTCAAAAGTTGATTTTGTGCCAAGTGCAAAGTCATGCTAGGAGGAAGATGGGATGTTGCTCCCACCAGCATGCTCTTGCACTAGCCTTGCACAGAGCTTGTAACCAGTGGGCATGTCTCTTTGATGGATTTCTGGCTTGAGAGACCTGTATAGTCTTCATTATTGTGGGGCGGGGAGAGTGTTGGCAGCTGCCAGCTAGGTCTTGGGATGGATTTCAACCACAGCTACATGGCTTCAGACTTGGAAAATGCATGGAACACGGGTGACAAGCACATAGCTACTGTAGTGACCAGGAGTTCAGGGACAGGACCCTGTTGGATATGTGTGATCAGCAGCAGGGTGAGTGGTAGCTGGATTTCACCCCGTTAGTTCAGGGGACTACATAGGGCATTTGGGCACCTGTGGCAGTTGATGCCTGTGACTCTTTTTCAGGCTCCTCTAGGTAGAGGATCAGAGGGAGGGAAGCTTTAAGCTTGTTCTTAGGCTATGGTGAAGACTCTGCTCTTCATGTATTTGCAAGTAAGGGAATCAACTTGTATGAAGTGCTCCCTAGCTTTGTGTGAGTCAATAAGTGTGTAAAGAAGTAGTTTGGAGACACTGCCGCTCATTAAATTGGCTCCCAAACTGCCCAGTTAGGAAAGTGTATCCCCCTTGCCAGAGGAAATGCACTGCTTTGCAGAAGTGTCTAAGTGGTGCTGGTATCTCTTGACCTTGGAAGTGAAACCTGCTGTGCCCCGTCTCCTTTTCTAACACCAGGGCCTTGCGGACCCCCTCCAAGGTTCGCTTTTGCTGAGCTAAGCGACAGCGTGAATGAGTCCTATCCTGTGGGGACCCGCCTCAGGTACCGGTGTCGCCCTGGTTACAGCCATGTCAGTGGACTGTCTCCATTTGTCACTTGCTTGGAAAACTCCTCCTGGTCCGAGGCCCCTGTGTTCTGTGAAGGTGAGTGCTTGTTACCTGCCACCTCTCAGTTGAGAAATGAGCCATCTTCCCACAGCTGAGCCTCTCTGTCTTGGGATGAGGCTTGCCCTGGCTCCCATCAGCACTGTTAATGACCTTGCTGTTGGAGAATCTCTCCTTCTTCCCTTGGGGGTGTCTGAGGGGCTGAGCAAGGGTAATGGTAAAGCTGTGCTAACACTGGTGGCCTTATCTAGGGAGGCTGTGCAAAACTCCAGAGATCCCAAATGGCAGAGTTGTGGTCCTAACGGATACTCGGTTTGGAGCTACGATCAACTTCACCTGTAATGATGGGTGAGTGTCGAAGTATCTGTGCTGATTTCGGGAACAGGACTCGGGTTGATGGGAGGTGGCAATGGGGACTTGGGAAAACTACATAGGATGGAGTGGGTGCCTTAGCATCTGCTAAGGGTGGGGCTTTCAGTGGGTCTAAGGACGTTGGGACCCTGTGGCTGCATCTGTCTGGTGGCAGTGGGGCACCAGCATGCTTGGGCTGTGCCTCTTCCCCAGTTCTTGGAGGCCTCGTGCAAGAAACTTGACCCTTTTTTTTTTTCTCTTGTTTTATCTTTCTCTAGCTACAGACTAGTTGGGTCACCTTCAGCTAAGTGTATTCTTGTTGGTACTGATGTTGACTGGAATAAGGAGCTTCCAATCTGTGATGGTAAGCTGATGGTAACAGGTGTGGGAGCAAGTCCTGTGTGAAGTCAGGGCTGTGTAACCAAGTAGCAGAAACTTGTCCTTGACATTTTCCCTTAACCAAAAATGTCAGTGATGCTGGGCTCAGCCAGGGAAGGGAATGAGGATGGCCTGAGACTAGTCCTAGGGCTGGGTGGCCTACAGAACTGAACCATTAAGGAAATCCTTTGCCTCTAGGTTGTTTGGACAGTGCTCAAAGAGCCCAACCCACAAGCTTTGTAGTACTGACTGGTGTTGCCTGGCCTGCTGGGCCCTCCAGCCAGCAGCACTTTTCTTCCTGGGCCCTTTAACCCTCATTTCATAGTAGGAATTGTCTGGGTCACCCTTGGCAGCAGGGGTCCAGGACAGTCATGTTGGCTTCCTTCTCCTCCAGCAATTCCATGCAGCTCGCCTCCGAACATCTCCAATGGAGAGCACACCAACATGGCTGGGGACTTGGTCTTTGGCTCGGTGGTCACGTACACATGCAATCCCAAGAGACCCCTTCGTTTCTGGACCCTTGAGTGAATCCTCTCCTAATAGGACTGGTTTGAGTCCCCTCTAGCTGAAATGGTTTCTAACCATCATGTTGGCTTCCTTTCCTCCAGCCATTCCTTGCCTAGCGCCTCCCAGCATTGCTAATGGAACATACGGTGATACGAGTACCGACTATACCTTTGGCTCAGTGGTCACATACAAGTGTAACAATGGTCTTTCCCTCATTGGAAATGCCTCTATTCACTGTACAACAGAAGACAAAATCAATGGAGTCTGGAGTGGGCCTGCCCCCGAGTGCAAAGGTGACTATTGCAATTTGTGCGCTGCTTCTTGTCATGCTCTGTTCCCCTACGCTCGGCTAAACATGCTTGCTGGCTTGGCAGCATACAGAGAAGAAGGATATTTAAATTGGGCTTTGAGTCGTGGTCACACAGCAGGGCTAGTAACGACTGGTGGGAGCTTGAATTCTAATTGAAGCCTGGCAGATTAGGCATCTGTTTCTAGAAACAGTTTTTTGCTGCTTGCAAACTGCTTTCCATGTTCTTTCATGTGAGATGCATGGGTGTCAGACAAGTAACTGGCCCTCAGGTTAACTTTTCCATCTGAAAACATGGATCTGTCATGATGAGCCCTCCCTGACTATTAATTGTGGGGCTCCAGTCACTACAAACTTCAGCAGGGATAAGACAGACTTTGCTATTCTGCTGACCCCTCTTTTATCACCAGAGTTAAACATCAGTGGCATTGCTCCAACAGTGGTGATCAGAGTCATCCTAAAGTCTTGCGCTGCTGCCCTGGTGAAAACTTGAATGGGGTGATGGAGTAATGTTTAAAACATGTTTGCTTTACTGTGGCAGTCAAGTGCATGTAGCACAAAGCGGGTGTGTGTGGTGGGTGCACATAAGTTATTTGGGCAGACTGAACATGAGTGTGTTGCTCAGTCTGATACCTGTGGCCTTGAGCCACGCAGGCCTGGTGTGGCAGGCTGGTGACTTTCCGTTTTATCTTGATATAGCGTGGTGTGGTGGGTTGTTCCTAATTGCCTCCTATGAATAGCTTCAGACATGGGCAGTGCTCAAGGAGTGTCTCTGCTCCTGATCGTGCCCACATCCTGTGTGGCGCTGTGTTATGCAGAGATCAAACAACTTTTTAAAGCCAAGGGTACAGAGTGGTGTCCTCCTATGACGTACCTTATTTTGTTGCCTGCAATCAAACTTAGGGCTATGCGTCCTTTCCCTCCCTTCTTCCTGTGACAGATGGATGTTCTTATGATTATGCTCCAATTTTTTTCAGAGGTCAGTTGTCCAAACCCAGAGGTCCCAAACGGAAATAAGGAGTCTGGATTTGGGCCCCTCTATACGTATGAAGACACAGTAATGTTTGTGTGCAAAGCTGGCTATGTTCTGACTGGCAGCCATCTGATTCGATGTGGAGCGGACAATGCCTGGAGTCCTCCTGTCCCAACCTGTGTCCGACGTAAGTGTGAGCGCTTAATCTCTTAAGCAGCATGTGGAGTGATGGCTATTGGGTGGCTTCTGCGGAAAGGTGTGGCACTTGTTCCTTGTTTTGCCATAGGCATGACAGTACCTGCTCCCTCTACCTGGCTCAAAAGTTGATTTTGTGCCAAGTGCAAAGTCATGCTAGGAGGAAGATGGGATGTTGCTCCCACCAGCATGCTCTTGCACTAGCCTTGCACAGAGCTTGTAACCAGTGGGCATGTCTCTTTGATGGATTTCTGGCTTGAGAGACCTGTATAGTCTTCATTATTGTGGGGCGGGGAGAGTGTTGGCAGCTGCCAGCTAGGTCTTGGGATGGATTTCAACCACAGCTACATGGCTTCAGACTTGGAAAATGCATGGAACACGGGTGACAAGCACATAGCTACTGTAGTGACCAGGAGTTCAGGGACAGGACCCTGTTGGATATGTGTGATCAGCAGCAGGGTGAGTGGTAGCTGGATTTCACCCCGTTAGTTCAGGGGACTACATAGGGCATTTGGGCACCTGTGGCAGTTGATGCCTGTGACTCTTTTTCAGGCTCCTCTAGGTAGAGGATCAGAGGGAGGGAAGCTTTAAGCTTGTTCTTAGGCTATGGTGAAGACTCTGCTCTTCATGTATTTGCAAGTAAGGGAATCAACTTGTATGAAGTGCTCCCTAGCTTTGTGTGAGTCAATAAGTGTGTAAAGAAGTAGTTTGGAGACACTGCCGCTCATTAAATTGGCTCCCAAACTGCCCAGTTAGGAAAGTGTATCCCCCTTGCCAGAGGAAATGCACTGCTTTGCAGAAGTGTCTAAGTGGTGCTGGTATCTCTTGACCTTGGAAGTGAAACCTGCTGTGCCCCGTCTCCTTTTCTAACACCAGGGCCTTGCGGACCCCCTCCAAGGTTCGCTTTTGCTGAGCTAAGCGACAGCGTGAATGAGTCCTATCCTGTGGGGACCCGCCTCGGGTACCGGTGTCGCCCTGGTTACAGCCATGTCAGTGGACTGTCTCCGTTTGTCACTTGCTTGGAAAACTCCTCCTGGTCCGAGGCCCCTGTGTTCTGTGAAGGTGAGTGCTTGTTACCTGCCACCTCTCAGTTGAGAAATGAGCCATCTTCCCACAGCTGAGCCTCTCTGTCTTGGGATGAGGCTTGCCCTGGCTCCCATCAGCACTGTTAATGACCTTGCTGTTGGAGAATCTCTCCTTCTTCCCTTGGGGGTGTCTGAGGGGCTGAGCAAGGGTAATGGTAAAGCTGTGCTAACACTGGTGGCCTTATCTAGGGAGGCTGTGCAAAACTCCAGAGATCCCAAAGAAGGATCTTTCATTTGGGCTTGAGTCATGGTCACACAGCAGGGCTAGTAATGACTGGTGGGAGCTTGATTTCTAATTAGATGCCTAGTTTGCCAGGCTTCGTCTCTAGAAACAGTTTTTTGCTGCTTGCAAACTGCTTTCCATGTTTTTTTTCAAATATTTTTCCTTGACTCCTTTTCTTGGTGCTGACTGTGCTTGTGTCACTACCTTGTCTTCCAGTGGTCAGTTGTCTGAACCCAGAGGTCCAAAATGGAAAGAAGCTGACTGGATTCGGACCTCACTATATATACAGAGATACAGTAACTTTTGAATGCAACACTGGCTATGCTCTGAATGGCAGCCATCTGGTTCAGTGTGAAGCGAACAGTGCCTGGAGTCCTCCTGTCCCGACATGTGATCTACGTGAGTGAGCTGTCCATTTAACCTGTATATTTTAAGTAACACCAGGTAATGTGTTGGAAGCTCAAGTGTGAGTGGCCTCAGCAGACGGGTGCAATGTTGCTGTTCTCCCTTGTGCTGTCATGGACACGGTTATGAGCAGAAGGAGAGCTATGGTTGCGTCAGGCAGAGGTGGAAGAATGTGATCTTGTGCAAAGCTTGAGGTTTTTAAGATACGGTTCCAGGAGAAGGCAAACAAATGGATCAGATTCCTATAGTGAGCTCCAGAAACTTGTTCTGTGCCATGACAAATAAAAGAAGCATTATCTGTTTGCTGTCCCCTGCAAAGTGTTTGTGGCGGTTAGATATGCTTCTGGTAGTTCCTAGTCTGACAAGTTTAAACCTGTAACCTGTTCCTTGAGGGGTCTTTAGGGAGTTTTTTTAGCAGCTGCCAGAAGATGCATCTGAATAGCACTTCAGTGGCTACAGAAGGACCAGTACCCTGAAAGCTCAGGGAATTTGCCACCAGGTTCGTAGGCTTATGGCAAAGTCGCTGCTCATGTGGCGGAGCATCTGGGGATCTTGCTTGTATTGCTCCCTGTAGGCTCATGCATGTGGAGTGGAAACTTGGCTGCATAAGTTGAACATCTTTTAGCACAAGTACCAAAGCAACTCCAAGGCCCTGGTTTTAAGAACGCCTTGCGCAGTGTCCAAAAAGCAACTTGTGGCTTGGGAATGCTGAGTAACGTCTATTCCAGATGATCCACTAAGTTGTCGGCTCTCAGTTTTTCCTTCCTTTTTTTTTTTTTTTTTTTTTTTTTTTTTCCTAATGCTAGTTCACTGTGGCCCCCCTCCAAGGGTCAACTTCGCAGAGCCTAATGGGACTGCAAACAAGGCCTATCCTGTCTGGACCACCCTCGTCTACCACTGTTGCCCAGGCTATACAGTTACTGGTGGCGAACCTCAGACAATTACCTGTTTGGCCACTGCCGCCTGGTCATCAGCCCCAAAGTCTTGTTTCGGTGAGTATCTACATTTCTGTCTCGGCTGATCTGTGCGCCACTCGAACCTGCTTTCCAGTGGAGCAACTGGTTCAGGGATCACTGCAAACCTTTCTCTAGAAGTAAGAGGAACTTCTCCTGACTGGCTGTGGTTGGTGGTAGGGAATTTCATGCTTTTTTCTTTCCTAGCGTCGAGTCTTGTTTGAGCAGTAACCTGACTAAACCATGGATCTCATCAACCAGCTCTTTGGGAGGTTTTTGCATGCGGGTTGTTTGGGTCTGCTGACTTCAAGGTGTTTGCCTAGCAGACCTTTGTCTAACATCCTTCCTGTTTACTAACACAATGGAAAACACTGTCTTGTGAGAGGCTGAGCAATACTTGTACTGAGAAAAACAAATAGCTGGGTTGTTTTTTGTTTTTGGTTGTGTGGGGGTTGTTTTTTTTTATGTTTTTGGTCTGGGTTTTTATTGCACCTATTTTGCTTCTTTAAACTATAAAAGCTGCCCTGCTTAGGACCATAGGGCTGGAAGGGATCTCGCAAAGGGATCTTGTTCAGTTCAGTCCCCCTGTTTAAGGAAGGAGTATTCTTGACTAAACCAATCCAGCAAACTGTTTGTCAAATGTGCTTTTAAACTTCCAGGGTCAGAGGTTTCCCTCCATAGCTTCTCTAGGCAGCCTGTTCCAATGCCAAAGCCTCCCTTGGAGTTGAAAGTCCTCCTAATCTTAAACCTAAAGGCTTTCATTTGGTGGTGGGCCTATATCAATTATGAAGGTGATTTCTTTTTTTTTTCCACCCCCCCCTTTTTAAAAGAAGAGAGAGAGAAGCAGGATTTAAACCTTGCAACTATGCACTATCACCGTCTTGCCTTATTTAACTTCTAATCCCTCGTTTTTCTTTTTTCTTTTCTTTCTTTATTGCTGACGGCCAAAGTCAGTGGGATTATATACACATGAGGAAGTGCTTTCAGAATCTAGGTCTTGCGGGCAAATTTGCCCTTCAGGATGTAGGGAACTACATCACGTTTAATTACTGGTGGTTTGGGTTGTGTAATAATCAAGTGTTGGCTTTAGACCATCTCTGAACCTTCTGATACAGCCGGCTGCTGCCACACAGGGTTCTAGACTTCTGAATCGTCTGGTTTATCCAGAAGGACATGTACTGGGTTGAGATGTAGAAGTCGGTGTACTTTTTTTTTTAACATGTATATATTTTTTTCAGTCAAGGTAACGTGAAGGCTTTGTTTCTTCATAGGGAAAAGTTGCGAAATTCCAGTGCTACAGAATGGCAAAATTGATAGTAAAGCTGGCGTTCAGCTTGGTGGAACAGCCAACTTTTCTTGTGACGAAGGGTAAGCGTCATGTCATCTGTGCTGGCTGACAGAACTTTTGGATTGTAAATAACCAATACGTTTTGGGAAAATGAGGCAGGAAAGCCTGGCTTGACTTCCAGTGTGTTGGAGCTGGTGCTGTAGATCTCTAGCTGCAAGCTGAGTATCTAAGTCTGGCACTTTTGGTGGGGTGGAAGGAGGCTGGCCATCTGACGCCTGCGGCAACTGATAGGGAGTGGAGTGCCAATGCACTTGGGTGTTCCCAAAAGACCCCAACCCAACGTACAGTTCTTAATAAACCCTCCTAGCATGTGGTTGACTTGGGGGTAATAAAGGGAAGCCCCACCCTTTTCTTTCTATGCAGGATCCCATAGGGGCTGCCAGGTCTATAACTGCACAGGACCTCTCGGCTTGGGTTTTAAGCTTGCTATTCCAGTCTTGGACACTGATGTGCTTGGGCTTCAGGATAGTGGAGAACCTGATGGGGAAGATGGTTCTTCTGACCCGTCTTCTCTCCCATTGCTACTACTAGGATGGGCTTGTGTGCATGTGTGAGCCCTTTCTAATATTTCATGGGTTTTGGCCAAGCTGCTCGCACTATTAGTTTCTCTCTTATTTGGGTCTTGCTCCCATAGTAGATCAGCAGAACTGGAAGGAGCCACTTCAGCAGTGGAGTGTCTGGTGCACTCTGTAGCACAGAGAAGGGGGCTGTCTCACCTAGCAGGCTTGCTGTGTTCTGGGCTAGATTTAGCCAGAGATCCACAGAGAGCAGCTTGAAAAGGGCTCGTCTCTGCTGCCTGGCGCATGTAGCCCTGGTGAAAGTGGGAAGAGGGAAACTGGAATGGTTTTTAAGCTGAACCAAAAACAATGTGTGTGGCAGGCCTGGGGATTTGGGAAAGGTCTCTGGCAGCGTACTTGGCTGGGTACAAGCTCGGTGCTTGGCTCTACCAACTGGCAGAATACAAGCGTGAAGAGATGGGATGGGCTATGGTCAAATGTTCTGCCTGTTTTGCTCAAGTCTAATGATTTTGTTTCCTTCCTCCAGGTACACACTGGAAGGGCCAAAATCTGTCAAGTGCATGGTTTCTGGCAGCAACGTGGTGTGGGATAAGCCAATACCAAAGTGTATCCGTAAGTTGGTTTTAATGGCTTTCAAGGTGTGGGGCATGTCTAGCAACACTGCCTTGTAAGTGCTATACTAGAGGCTTCATGCTTTCCATACCTTGGCTGTAAAGTCCAAATGACAGTAAAAACTAAGGGAGTTATTTTTGACTGGGGAAAGGACTGAAAATGCATGATTTAATCTTGGTGTTCAGTGACTGCTGTAGACTGAAACTCTTGTAAGGGAAGCTCCCTTTCGGCATGAGAAGCGGCGTCCATTAATAACGAACAGATCTTACGGTACTGACACAAATTGGCAGGCTGCTGTTGTGGTGGGAAGATGGATAACCTTCACACTCCTGTGTTTACTGTCCACCCTTGAAGTCATGGTGCATTGTATGTTCCCCATCATGCTCCTGACTCCCAGCTTAGAATGAGCTACTGTTACAAGATCAACTCTGGTTTTAGTTTTTGGCTGGTAACACAATACTGCCACCAAATACACAAAGCAAGAGGTATTGGCCTTTAGACTGGTGGGGAAGGAGCATGCTCTTAAATAGTTTCCTAGAGACTTTGTTCCTTAGAGCACTTGGCTGGAGGGTGTGTGTGTGTGTGTGTGTGTGTGTGTGTGTGTGTGTGTGTGTGTGTGTGTGTGTGTTGGGTAGGGGCTGGGTAAAAGACTGAAAGCTGAAAACGGTTTTGAATTTGCAAGGCATGTGTGGCTTCTGAATGATGTGGAAGAATTGCACAGCCTCCCTTTCCCCCCCCCCAAGAAAAAAAAGAGTAATGCATGGGACTTCCTATTGATTTCCTGTGTAGAAAGCTGTTTCCTCCTTAACCATACAGTTTTTTTGTAACGGGCGTTGGACAGTTTATACTTTTTCATGTATCGCGGGTTGGCACAAAGCATCAAATATTGCCCTCTTTTGAATCCTGTGATTTTTTATTTATTTTATTTATTTATTTATTTATTTATTTATTTAATCCGGGATCATACTTGGATCATCCATCTAGTGAAAATCTGTCAGGACTATGTTGGTGCACATACAGTTCCTGGAGAAGCTGCCCTTCTTCATTCATTGTTGCTGGTCTGTCAGCATTTCGGGTCATGGCTTCCAGTTTCTTCCTTTCTGTTTGGTTTAATTCTAATCCTTACAGGGTATGGCCTGAATATTAAGTGTTGTTTAGCTTGAATTTATTGACCGCTAGTTAGCAGTTACTACTTCAGGTTTTAGCTTACCTCTTAATTTGTCTCCCTAGGGGAGCACAACACTGCTACAACAATTGCTACGGGTAAGTAGTTTTTGTGTTTTTTGTTTTGTTTTTTGTTTAAAGCTGACTTCGTACTTTTTAAGCTAGTACAATATAATACCAATTGTGAACTTTTTTATTTTCGTGACTGAGATGGCTTCTATTGCCGTAACAGCAAGTGGATTCCTCTGAGCTCATCTGCCTTTTGGCAACCTGAACCTGTCTAGCTGGATGTCAAGAAAAGGCACACTTTTATTGTAAACTGGAAAAATTCATTAATGGACACCTCCAAAATATACTATTAAAAAAACAAAACTTTTTCTCAGCCTAGGTCTAGATTTTCTAGCATGTAGGTTTTCTGTGTTTTTTGTTTGTTTGTTTTTAACAATTTAGTTTTAATTCTCCCTTCTTTAAGAAGATATGGCTGCTTATTTTTAATCAATTAAAAAAAAAAAATCTGGAATCGCTTTTATCAAGTTAGGCCTTCTCCTTTTTTGCTAATCTGTAATTATGACACACCAGCAATTAATGAGGTGTATAAATTAATCTAGTGACCAGTCTATAGATGCATGAAGGAGAAGTTGAATGTGTGGTGAAACACTGGAGAGTAGGATAAATATGCAGCATTTTTTTTTTTAAGCTGTTATTTCTTTCCCTTGGCTTGAACAGAGGTAACATATGTGCCACTAATAACCATTAATCTTTTTTCTAGATAAGATTGTTTTGTCAACTCTAGCAATCAGGGCTTTGTCCTTCACATACAACTCTAACAGATCTTTGTTTAAACTTTTTAATGCTATCTTCATAAAACTTAACATGAAGTTTAATTCAGGTTTTAGCTTGGCTCTTAACTTGTCTCCTTAGGGGAGCCCAACACTGTTACCGCAGTTGGTACCAGTGAGTAGTTTTAAAAACAAACTAACAAAAACCAACTTCAGTTTGAAAAAAGAAAAATAATACTATCCAGTTGTCCTGGGTATTTCTTTATGACCCAAGCATGCAAGCCTGCACACATTGAATAAATGATGAAACCCAAGCAAATATGATCCTTGAGCAGTGGTGCAGATGGTAAACCAGGAAGGGTGGAAGTCTGCCTATAATCCTTTCAAGGATACCAGGCAGATTTGTGCACTTGGAGAGCTTAAGTGCTGGTCGGTTTTTTTCCTGGTGAAGTTTGCTGTCAAGGCCTTTTAGTTTGGTAATGCTATGCAAAGTACTGTGAAGGCGCTGACATTACCCTGCTGTGTTCAAGGTCTGTCGTGCATAGGCCCTGTAGCATGACTAGTTTGCAGGGAGGGGTGAAGTGGAGTGTGGTGCTGCTTTTAAATTAGTATAGCCTAATTAGCATAGCTGGCCCCTTGCCCATCCAAATGAAGTGTGCATTTCAGTTATCCTTCCTGTGTTGGAGCGGGAGTCCAGCTCTCTGTGTTTTATGCTTGTATGACTGACTTGTCACTGTCACTTCAGTCTGCAGCACCTGACTCTGAATCTTTCCATTTGCAACTGGCTTGTCTTCCCTTTACAAGCCACAAGGCTAATTTTCTTACTATATTAAGGTAGCTAGTTGAAAGAAGTAACTTAAAGACTAATGTCTTCTGTTTAAAGTGGAAAACATTTGCTTGTAGTGAAGTCTCGAAAGCATGCGTGCCGTCATTTTTATTTGCATTCGCCAGAAGTTTCCCAGAAGCATTGGAATAAACATCTCTGGGATAGTTTTAGGAATAGCAATCCCCCATCCGTGCTGGGGCTTGACCTTATGAGCCTGCTGGTTTTAACTCCCTTCATTTTGGCTTTTTCAGGCAGCATATCTCTTCTTCTGGCGCTGCTGGTTCTGAACTTGTGAAATCAGATAGAGATTTGGCATGGAGAAAAACTGGAAGAGCCTGAAAAGCCTGAATTCATCGGACTTGCACTGAATTTCTGAGGTGGTGTTGAACTCGCTGGCATGGAGTTGACATTGCTCTCACTGCTGTTTTCTTCCTTTGGTAATTTTTTAATATGGCGGTAATGAGGTCCCAGTTCTACCCGTTGTGCCTCTCACTTGTCAGCTGAGCATGTACATGGTGACGCAAAGGATCAAGACCAAATGTTGTGAACACATGGGAACTTTAGGCTTTATCTCCACAGTGCTGGATTTTTTTTCTTAAAGGGCACTTAAGCCATTTATTTGTATTGCAAGTTGTTAAATTTATGTGGAGGTTTTGACCTCCAAAGTGCAATATTATCCCTTTTCTAATGGCTTGATGCCAAAGAGACTTGGATTGAAATCTTGCAGGCTCTTTTTTTGGGTGCACTTTGCACTTCAGGTGGACTTTGAGGTTTTTGCTTCAGGGTCTCCCAGGATAATTGGCATTCCTCTGCTTCCTATACCACTAAGCTCTGACGCATCTGTTCTTACTCGGTTTAGTGTTTGTCCTCAAGTACAACATAGTGAAATGTGCAAATGGTATTGTTTCTGACTTTGAAAGATGTCCAGAATCTGTATTACCAAGACCATCTTAACGTGCTTCTCCTGCAAGGGAAAACAAACTGCATTTGTGTCCATAGGAATGATCAGCCCTTTCTGATAAGCAAGCAGCAAAAAGGTTGTATTTTTAAGATGTTCAGTGACTTGGTGCCTAAATTAAATCTCTTGTATTTCAGCAGCAGAAAATGAGTTGATATACTTTTTAAATGCTTCTCTCTGCAAGAAAGGTGGTTCGTAAGCAAATATTGCACCTCACTGTTTGAAAAGATGTTTAATAATGCAATATTTGCTCTTCCTGTTGAGGATGTTTATAAGCAAATGTGGAAATCTTTTGCACTGTTTACAGTATAATTTATTTGTAGATCTGTATTATACAAGTTGTACAGAGTTCTAATTATTTGAATTAAACTTCCTCGAATGAAACTGGGGTTCTAGCATTATTTTTCTTTTTCTATGAGATGGTGGTCCTAAACGAATCCTGTCTAAAGACTTGTAGTACTAACTCCCTTTCATGTGCACTAAAACAGTTGGGATACTCTGTGGAAGCTCTGTTGTTTTAAAATCTAACCCCCTTCTGGAAAAAGATTTAACACCCCACACAAACTTGGCAAGTGAAACTACAGGGGCTTATAGGATCATGCCTGCAGGAAAATACTTGTGCAGTGTGGTAGGCTCTACATCTAAAATACAGAAGGACTTATGATGCTTACTAAAATGGGCAAAAGTGCTGTTCTTGTTCTGATTTTTAACCCTGGAAGGGAATAGGATGGGTCTGATGTCCCCAGTTTAATCAAGCCCCTACTGTAGATGTATAAGCCTTTTGCTTGCACCAAGGCAGCTTGTTTTGTTTTCAACCATGTACAGAGTGAGCAGCGCCAGCTCTCTCTGTGTGCGTGGAGGGTGAAGAAAGCATCCATATTCCCTGTCATCCAGTTAGAAAAGCCAGGCTGTTCTGTTCCATTTTCACTGGAGTTGTAATCCCTTCTCAGCAACTGCAGGGAAATGGTGAACCTGACCGCTCCAAGTGGGCTTTCACACATCAGGTGGAAATGGGCAGTGCAAGGAAAGCTTAATACAGGGGCAGGCAACATAAGAGGTGGATTCTGTCCTGACTGTTTAGCCAGAGCACCTGTGCTTAGACTATTTGTTTGCTTCTCCGACTAGTCTCCTGCTTACCCCTTGTTTTGGCAGACGCATGAAGGTTCAGATGCTGCCTAGAACCCAGATCCCTATCTAGAAAAGGACTTGCAGGCCTAAAACAGGATTTGGACATCCAAGTCCAAAGTACTGACCCAGAAGTATCTAACTCAGACAGGTGCTTTTACCTTGAAGGTACCTGAACTTGCTAGGAGTCCCCCTGTTTTTGACCTGGCAGCCTTCTAGTCACACTCTTCATTTTAATCCTCCTGGCTTGAACAATTAAGTAAGATCCAGTAGGATCCAGAAATTGGATGGAGTGGTGGCTCAGACCCTGGATGGGCCTGATTTTGATAGGTAGGAACACCTGACAGGCAGGGTCCCATGGATATGCCTCCAACTGGATCCATAGGGATAATGCAAGGGTTGCACAATCCTTATTGAAGAGCTGCACAACTGGGTGCTCATGAATTAACTGTGGCCTCTTATGGTGGTGTTGCTAAAGAGGATAACATGGCATGATGCCAGGCAGTGGTTCACTTGAAGGCCTGGAAGTAAGGTGTGGAAAGCCACGCCTACAGTCCACCCTCCTGTTGGTTAAGTTATCCCTACCCCCACCAAGGGTGTGGACTTCAGCTCGGAATACAAGACTAAATAGCTGTCACAGGCCAGCTGGGCACTGAGTGTATCAATTTTATCACAGGCTAGCTGGGCTGTTCGATTTCAGTTTCGGATCGAGGAGGCAAAAGTTGGGAGTGGAATAAAGGCAAATTTATTATAGCTTACACACATACAACAGTTAACAGAAAGATAAATGCAATAAGCAGATAAGGCAGTATAAAAGAGCTAATGTTAAATAATAACAACAGATAGGTAGACCAATCTGTCACAGGCCAACTGGGCACTGCAAAGGTATTAGCCACACTGGGCTGTTCAAAACAACAGACAGACAGACATGGGTTGGCAACTTATAGATAGTCCCTCAACGCCAGGCCTGTGCCAAGTGATTCTAGCAAAGTCAGGTGTCCCTGATGATGGACGCTGTCAGAGGGATTACCAAGGAAGGTCCCTTGCTCAGGATCCGATCCTCACTCACACCAGGAGTCTGGGGTCTGGGTGTGGGACAGAAATGACAGTTCTGTTCCCTCCTTCCTGCTGGTTTCCTAATGCATTTTTTTTTTTTTTTTT
>NW_005843568.1:31563-46247 GCF_000455745.1 Alligator sinensis
TTTTTTTTTTTTTGTTTTATATACCTAGTTTTATGTTAATCTGTTGGCCTCGGGGCCACTCGCAATATTGCCCTATAGCTGTTACCCTATGGGATTGAAAGGTGTTAAAATGATCATAAAAGGTTACTAGCCAGACTCTGGTTTATCCCATCAGCATATTATGATGCAGCACCTTTCGGTTTGAAATTGACATGGCTCCGCCTAAATCCCAACCCCTTTTAGGCTTCAATTGAATATGCTTTCTTGGGAGATGCTTTCCTGGAATGTATTGGATGTGCCAAGCAGTTAGATCCAGTTTTTATTGCTAAGGCTGAACCCTGAGCACAAAACGGTTAGGCCAGCTAATCTCACAGCTACAGCTTTGCCTCTGGGGCCCAGTCAGTTCCATGAACAGTTAATTTATTAGTTTGGTTAAGCTTAAGATGACAAGTTACATTTGCAGTTTACAAACTTACAAGCTTATATTAACTAATATTACCTATTTAGGCAAAATACCAAATGCCTCCAAGAAGCACACATTATTGCTTATTAATCCCTCTGGTTCTGGCTGTCACAGATAGCAAATGCAGGAGATGACCTGGATCATTTATAGGACACTAGTCTAGTCTGGAGGCATCCTCCCAGGAGTCCAGCCTGGATTTCGATCCCTTTTAAACTACTTGCCAAGCAGCATGCTGGTCCCTTTACAGTCGAGCAGAGGAGAGTTTAAGTATGTTTGCATTAATTACTTGCGCTTACTGAGATTTAAGCAGCTGGGATTTCTTCCTAGTACTAGGAGCCGCCTTCATGGCTGGATTTAAGCAATTAATATACCTGTTGTGGGCTTGTTTTTGGTTTTTTGCCTGGCTTCCTATCTGTCTGAAGGTGCCTTTTTTGCCTCCATCTTGCTTCCCTAATATTTTCCAGTGTCACTCTGAGCAATGGTTCTACTCCCTCACCTGTGCTGCAAGTACTGAAGCTCCTTTCTTGGGCAGATCTGACTTATTCCCTTTTTTGTTTGTTTTTTTTCCTGAATACTTGGCCTCAGACATTCATGTCCTCCTGCCATTGTTTAAGTGCTAAACAGGCGAGATCTAAACTACTGCAAGATATTTCCTCATGAGTCTGTTTATTTATTTAACCCCAAGCTTTCTATGGTCCTGCAGCAAGGTACATATTTGTTGCCTGGTTAATGGAATACAGTACTTGGGTAATGGAGGAAATTGAGGCAACTGGGCTAGGACTGCACTTCCTTCCCTTCCCCTCCCCTCCCTTTAACTAACAAATGAAAAACCCCAAACCATTACTCAAGCAAGGGTTTTTGTTTGGTTTTTTTTTAATTGCCCAAACAGCTTTTGTATTAAAGCTTAAAAAAACCTTGTGGAACAGTGACTAAGAAGTTTATATTTAGTAACAGAGACCTTTATACTACCTCTAGCCACAGCAGTTACCTTCTAACTGTAAGTTCATAATTCTTGTTCATGCCTTACTAATGTCTGTGTGTCACTATAGGACAATAGTGGAGGGTGGAAAATCTCGGATGCAGGGCTGTACCCTTCCAGTCACACACGACCTCTTCCTGCTCACATGGTCCCAAGTCAGTGATACTTTAGCAGCACTCCCACTTCATAAGGGAGCAGGGTGAAATTCTCTGGGGAGCAAATGTAATTATTCAGCTGGTGCCAACAAGTGCCATTCCTACCCCTGCAAGGCTGAGCAAGACATCTTACCGTATGCAGTGCTTCCCTTCTGTTTCCCTCCAACCAAGAACCTCAGCAGCTTTGATCAGGGAGTTGGACTAGATGACCTCCTGAGGTCCCTTCCAACCCTATACTTCTATGAATGAAGCACTATGTCTAATCCACAAGGCAGACCATTAAAGCTTTGCTTGACTAGTTGCCTGAGAAGTTCAATGCACTCATATACCAGGGAGGCTGGGAGGAAAGCTTGCTTAAAGACTTTACTCCCTCTAGGCTCCCCCAAGTCAAGAAAGGCTCTGGGGCTGTCAGTCCAGAATTTGGGGCAAGGGGATAAAAGTTTTAACTACTTGTTGTGCATGCCTTAGAGAGTTGTCATCTATAAGGAGGGCAGAAGAAACTTAGTGAAATAGCAGTTGCAACAGAATGGTTGGAAAAGTAGTTTCATCTTAATCTAGGCACTAATAATGCAGCTCTGACTCTTAATGGCAAAAGCCTGGCTATGACTAGAGAGGGAATGGAAATGATGCAGTACCTGAGAGCAGTGATTAAAGACAGACAGCTCATTTGGAAAACATGGTCATAGCAGCCACTTGCCTTCTAGCACCCCGTGTCATGGGCCATGCCCAAGATCTGCTCAGCCCCGTCCTGTAGCCGATGAGACTCTTGCCTACTGGGCACAAGCCTTCACCTGCAGGGGCCCTGCTGCAGCTGTTTCCTGGTGGGCTACAGGCTGTTCCTACTCTAGGAGCTCAATTCCTTTAAGAAAAACTTTCAACCAAAAATGTTCCTAAATCCTCCTCCACAGACCTCTGATGCACTTGAAAGTTCATAGAATCATAGAAAATGAGGATTGGAAGGGACCTCAGGAGGTCACATCCAGCCCAAGCAGGACCCGCCCCAACTAAGTCATCCCAGACAAGGCTTTGTCCACCTGGGTCTTAAACCTCCAAGGATGGTGATCCTACCATCCCTCTGTGTAACCTGTTCTAGTGCTTTACTACCTTCCTAGTGAGAGAGGTTTTTCCCAATATCCAACCCCAACTTCCCTTGCTCCAATTTGAAGGTATTCCATTCCACTCAGTTGGTACCACCTGCTTCCTTTAGACCTTTTTATTGTTTGTACTTTACACAGTCTGGAACTGCTTTACTCCACCCTTGTGTTTGCCCTTCTCAGGAAACCTCTGATGTAAAATTCATAACTGGGTTGGGAGGATGTTACATACCCAGAAGCTCTGAGCTATGTTTCCAGATAACTGGGGTATAAAGAAAATGAGCAGACCTACAGGGTCACTAATAGGCAGGCAGCACAGAACCTGCTGGCACACATGCTTGTGTACTGTTTTTAAGCATGCAGCTGGGTCACACACATTTATAGTCATAGGGGCTTTTTGTGCACTGCTGCTGCTCTCAGTTGTAAATGTTCCTAGCAGAATTTGCTGGCAAGAGGGTTTCAAAAAAGGCAAAGGAGCTTTTCAGAGTATCTAACCCCCTCCCCCCCCGCCAAAAAAAACAAACCCAAAAAACCTCCTCTCCCTTGGGGGTCTGCAAGAGCAGGTTGGATAGATAGGTGGCTGGGGTATTATGATCCCAGCACTCGTACCTGCCCAGGGCAGGGGGTCAGATTTGATATATTCAGGTCCCTTCCAACCCTAGAAACTATGAAACCTCAACCCCTTCCTCACCAAACTTATTGGGGTTGTTCTTCCTGTACCATCAGTTCCTCCACTCTAAGTGGAGTTGCTCAGGACATGCTAGGTGATTAACAGAAAGACAGTGGCCCTTGGCAGACTTGCATCACACCATAGACGTGGCAATATATCTCCCTCACACCAGTGGATTAAGTAAATCTAAGTATAGGTTTATCACCATGGTTGGTATGTTGGGATTGCAGGAAAGCCTATTCTTAACCCAGGTTGGGTAAAAACCGCAGCAGAAACAAGGTGAGGCTGTGAGTGAGGAGGGGAAAAATAAGCGTTTGTCTTTGCGCAGAAGCAGGCAGGTATTCAGCACAGACCCCGTCTCTTGCTGGGAGCTGGGCTGTTCCCACCTTGACACCAACTTGTAAGGGCTGGCCTCTGCTCCTAGTAAAATCAAGGGGGGAAAACTCCTTGATTTTAAAGGCCTCGGGCGCCTAAAACAAACTAAGGGTCACAAAGCGACGTTGGCAGTCCCTTTAAAATGACCACCAGGCAGCTCTTTTTCACCCAGCGGGTTGTTCAAGGGTGGGCCTTATTGCCACCCGACGTGGGGGGAAACCGAGACCTCAGCCCGATTCATCCACGGACTGGGCATGCGTGGAGGAAAAGGGCATCTGTTACAATGGAGCATGGGAATGATGGCTCCAATATTGGTTCAATTTAGGCAGCTCAGATTAACCTGCAAAGACTGAATCACCAGTCTGGGGCGTTTTGAGGCCCCCAAAGGCTGCAAGGGAGAGAGGACTAATAGGGGTTGGGGGGGAACAGTAGCACCCTGCTCAGCCCCTGTGCTCTTGTGTGTTGCAGGAGACTAGTCTCATACAAGGGATTATTTTCTACCTTTTCGCATGTCTTCTTGCATGAGGCTTTGCAGTCGAGCTGCTGCCACCCGCAGGCAGCAGGGCCCGGCGCCTGTCTGCCCGGTACCAATGGCGCGGGCGCTGGGCCAGAACCGTGCTGAGTCACGGCCGCCGGGCCGCGCGTGACAAGGCCGGCTCCCGCGTGGGCAAGGTGCCTCCCGGCTCGGGGAGCGGGGCTACTGGTGCCCATCCTTGGGGAAGGCAGCGCTGCCTCGTCCCTCCCTGGGAGGCGCTTCCCTTCCCCGAGCAGCGTCACCCCTTGACGCAGGCGCCCCTGCGCCGCTGCTCCTCCTTCTCCTGCTGCTGCTGCTGCCGGGCACGGCGCACGGTGAGTGCGGGGCTGCCCTTCACCCGTTAAGCCAGACCCAGGGGGGTGGCGGGGGGCACCCACCCAAAAGTGCAGCCGTACCCCAGGGGCTTGCACTGCTGCAGCGGGTGGCTTCCCAAGACACCGTGGTCTGATGCGACCGCACAGAGCATAATGTCCCCCCCCCACCCCCCCCCACACACACACTTTTTTTTTTTTTAATGGGGGATTTGCCCCCCAAGTGCCCACAAGGAAGTAACGGGCAGCTTTTGAACCATGGGCGCTGTTGTCTCCCAGGGGAGCCTTGCTAACGCCGACTTCCCGTGCTTCTCCTCTGCCAGGTGCGTGTGCCCGTCTTCCGGACTTCAGGACTTGCGACACCACCGGGGAGGTCAGCGCGCCGCCCTATGCTGTCGGGACTTCTGTGACATACCGGTGCCGTCCAGGTTATAAGGCTATTCAAGGAAAGTCCCTTACCATTGTTTGTCAGGAAAATTCAGTCTGGTCGGACACCTCAGA
Organism: Alligator sinensis; assembly: GCF_000455745.1. Lineage (NCBI taxonomy): Eukaryota > Metazoa > Chordata > Crocodylia > Alligatoridae > Alligator > Alligator sinensis. The sequence continues at coordinate 36,626 of NW_005843568.1, forward strand.
GCTTTGCACAGGTGAGTGTTTCTTCCTGGTCTCTCTCAACTGGCACGTGAGCCAACGTGATGCAGTTGAGATTTGTTTGTTTTTTGCATTAGGGAGCTGGTTCATGGTGGCAAGCACAGTATAAACAGAGTCGACTGAGATTTTTGTTATCATTGTAGCTGGAATTTCTTTTGAAAAGAAATGCTTGAGCAGCGTCCCACAATACTTGCATCTTTCCAGGCCGGTTTCAAGAGCAGCTGCGATGCCGTATTTCAGTTATTTCGCCTTTCGAATTGAAGACTGTTTAGTGGTATTGAGAGAAGGGACATGTTTGTACCACTGCTTCTTGGGCTTTATGTTGACTCTCTGCCTTTCTAGGGCTTCTCTTTCTTTCTACACCGGTCTGTGAAGCTTCTTGTCTGGGGATCTTGTGGCAACCAACTTGGCCCTTTAAAGGATGAGACGTGTGCAACCTAATACTGCAAATGATTTTGTGTGTTTAACTGTGCTCCCGGGAGTGGTCCAACTGACCTAGCAAATAAGGCTGTGGTCCAATTGACCTTCTAGCTCTAGCAAATAAGGCCAGAAGGATCTATTAGATTTTCTAGTCTGATCTCTTGTATATTATCACAGGCCAGAACATTTCACTGACTCATCCCAGCCTTTGACTCCAAAGCCTTTTTTGGCTGAAGTGCATCTTCCAGAAAGAGTCCAATCTTAAATTATAGAGCCCAAGACGCACAGAATTACTTTCACCCCTCATTCTCTTTCTCTGGTAGTTTTCTCTAATGGTTAGTGACCTACCTAAATCAGGGTGTCGTGGATGTCAAGGAAATTGTGAAAGCCAGCGTTATCTATGGTCGCCGCGATTTCTGTGAAATTGAGGCCCCCCCTCCCAAAAACAGTGGTGAGGTAGACTGAGTGAAAGTGCCCTCTGCCGATCAGCAACACGGGGCAGGGCAAAGAAAGTGGTAGTGATGTAGACTAAGTGAAGGTGCGCTCCACCAATCAGCAGTTGGGCGTGGAGCCACTGCGAAACACCCACAAAACTGGCTCTACACAGTGCAAAAAACCCAGTATCTTGCAATGACTTAGGTAGGTCCCTCCTGATGGTTACTAATATTAAAGTGCAGGCCTCATTCCCAGCTTGGCTTGTGCTTCAGCTTCTGGCCCTTGTATCTTGGTTGTAACTTCCCTGCTGGGTTAAAGAGTTCTTTCATGCCTGGTATTTTCTGCCCTTGCAAGTACTTGTATGTTGCAATTAAATTGCCTCTTAGTCTTCTTAGCAATTAGCTAAATAGATTTGAGTTTTGCAAGTGTTTCTCTGGAAGGCTTCATTCGGTAGATGGAGAAAACTTTCTCTGCACCTTCTCTGGCTTTTCAATGTACTTTCTAAAAGGGAACCCCACAACTGTGTGTGTTTTCTACCATCAGTGCCAGCAATGGGAGTACAAATGCTCAGGTTCGTAGATGTTAGGGGCTGGAAGGGACCTCTCGAGAGTCATAGGTGTAGGGTCGGAAGGGACCTAAGTAGATCTTCAAGTCCGACCCCCTGCCCTGGGCAGGAGAGAATACTGGGCTCATATGACCCCAGCTAGGTAATTGTCAAGCCTCCTCTTAAAGACCCCCAAGGTAGGAGCCAGCTCCACTTCTAGGATCTGGAACCAACTTCCAAGGGATGTCCTGACTGTGAAGTAGTGCCTTCTCAGTTCCAGCCTGAACCTACTCTCAAACAACTTATGGCCGTTATTCCTTGTTACGCCGGGAGGTGCTCGGGTGAACCAGAGCCTCTCCCATTCCCCACTGGCCCCCCCGATAGGTTTCTAGATGGTCACCAGGTCTCCTCTCAGCCTTCTCTTGTGGAGGCTGAACAGGTTCAGGTCCCGTTGCCTCTCCTCGTAGGGTCTGCCCTGCTGTCCCCGGATCATGCGGGTGGCCGTCCTCTGGACCCTCTCGATGCTGTCCACATCCCTCCTGAAGTGCGGCGCCCAGAACTGGACGCAGTACTCCAACTGCGGCCTGACCAATGATGCGTAGAGGGGGAGGATCACCTCCTTGGCCCTGCTTGAGCTGCATCTGTGGATGCATGAGAAGGTGTGGTTGTCCTTCCTGACCGCGTCCTCACATTGGCGGCCCATGTTCATCTTGGAATCGATAATGACTCCAAGATCTCTTTCTGCCTCTGTGTTTTCGAGAAGGGAATTCCCCGGCACGTAGGTATGCTGCTTGTTCTTTCCCCCAGGTGCTGTACCTTGCACTTGTCAGTGTTGAATCCCATCCTGTTCTCATTTGCCCACCCCTGTAACCTGTCTGGGTCCAGCTGTACCCTGTCCCTCCCTTCTAGCGTGCCCACCTTGCCCCAGATCTTGGTGTTGTCAGCGAATTTGAACAGGGTGCTTTTCACCCCCTCGTCCAAGTCGCTAATAAATAGATTAAATGGTGTGGGCCCAAGGACCGAGCCCTGGGGGACCCCACTGCCCACACCCTCCAGGTCAAATATGACCCGTTCGCCACCACTCTCTGGGTGTGGCCCCTCAGCCAATTTGCAACCCATCTGACTGTGTAGGCATCAGTGCCACAGTTGCCTAGCTTTTTAATGAGAATGGGGTGGGAGACGGTGTCAAAGGTCTTTCTGAAGTCCAGAAAGACTCCATCCACCACAACACCTGCGTCCAATGATTTTGTGACCTGACTGTAGAAGGCCACCAGGTTGGTCTGACGGGACCTGCCTCTACTGAACCCATGCTGGTTGCCCCTGAGCATCATCCCCCCTGCTAGTCCTTCCCAGATGTGCTCCTGGATAATCTTCTCAAAGAGCTTCCCCGGGATTCAAGTAAGACTAATGGGCCTATAGTTGCCTGGGTCGTCCCTCCTCCCTTTTTTGAAAATGGGGACCACATTGGCCCTCTTCCAATTGTCTGGCACCTGGCCAGAGCACCACGAGTGCTCGTAAAGCCGTGCCGGGGCCTCTCGATAACCCTTGCCAATTCCCTCAGCACCCTGGGGTGGAGAGCATCTGGACCTGCTGATTTGAACACATCCAGCCCCTCCAGAAGTTCCCTAACTCGGCCCTTCCTGACCCTAGGCCTGTCAGAGTCTCTTCTGAGTCCATCCTGAATCTCGGTGGGGGAGTCCTGGTCCCTGCACAAAAAAATGGAGGCAAAGAAATTGTTAAAAAGGTCTGCCTTTTCCTCTGGTGCAACCACCAGATTGCCAAGTGTATCCCGCAGGGGCCCCACATTACCCAGTACTTTCTTCATACTCCCTATGTATTTAAAAAAGGACTTTTTGTTGTCCTTGATCCTGTGGTCCAGCCCCCTGTGCTCGGCTATCCCTCTATATGCTTTCAGGCATTGTATTGACCATATTGGAACAGCATGGCGTTGAGAAATCTCATCAAGTTGTCTGGCTGTCCTGACCCCAAATCTTTTTCAGAAGCACTGCTTTCCAGGAGGTGGCCTCCTCATTTGGGCAGTATGGCCTCCTGGCTTTGTTCCTTGCTAGATAAGTTTACGTTGGTAAATTTACCTGGCTGACCACACGCTCCAGACCACTATGTGTAAGCATCCTGTCCTCTTTTCAGCTGAATTTCTGCCATTCTTGGTTCACAGCTTGCAACCGCTTTTTCAACAGTGGTTTGTTTATTTTACTTCTACATCGTAGCTGCCGTACTTAGAATAGCATTGGAGGGAAGTTGTAGCTGGGTTGGATCCAGGACATGTGCAAAAGGCAAGGACTGTTGCGGGTGATCTCATTTGCCAGACCAAGTGCGTGGTTGGGATAGGCTTAGACAAGGTTTTAAATGCAAGACGTTCATCTTTGGGTCTTTTCTGAATCGCTGAGTTTACCCAGGGTTGTGCTGCTGGCCCTCTCTAAATGTTGATGCTCCATTAGAAAACAGGAAGAGCACTAACATTTGTTTTAAGAGCCACAACCAAAGCAGGAGTAGAGCTCTAGGTACAAGTTACCTGCACTTATTCATCTTAAAATGTTTATTCTTGCCAGATGTTGTTCAATATTCTCTTCCCTTACAAGCAGCGCAGAAAGTGCTGTTTCACCCTTGCAGGATCAGAGTGTATTGCTCCACCTCCATGAAGTAATGAACTGATACCGTTGCTAAGATTTCTTTTGTTGCCAGCACTAAAATAACTTCTTGCCTATTTTTTTGTCAGTTGTGAATTGGCTTCTGATGTCTCTGACTTCCCTAATTAGTTTTCTACATTTCAGAACTTACAATTTTTTGTATTAATGAATTGCTGTAGTTTAGTTTTCTCCTCTTCCTATTTGTTATATGTTGTTACATGCTGCTGCCTTTTGTTTCTAGTTGCTGGGTATCCACACAAATAAATGTATGCACGAGACTAACATGAGACCCAGACCTGCAAAACATTACGGGCAATATGCAGGGATGAAGGCTCGGTAAATTGAAAAAGGCCCCTAAATTGTCCTGCTGTAGGATATATAAAGTAATGCCTAATTGTGCAGGATTAGGAAGAATCTTCTTTCCCCTTGCTTCTGGCAGTCATAATATTGCATAGTTATCCACAGTGTGGGGTCTTCATCTTCCTGTGAAGCATCTTGAACTGTCCACCGTCAGACAGGATGCTGGACTGAAGAGCCATTGGTTTGAGCTGGAGTGACTCTTATTAGGTGGAGTGGTACAAATTGACGTACACCTTTTTCTCCTTCCATCAAGAAGACAAGAAGCAAAGCTAATGCTGGCCTTGTTTTCTCGTAGCCAAAGAGTGTGTACGTCACGAAGTGGAGAACGGCAGACTTGTGGATGCGTCAGATGTCACGTTTGGTGCCACAATCTATTTTACCTGCAATGAAGGGTAAGTGGCAGAACTGTGGTGGAGGGAAAACTGGCAGCAGACTTTTGGCGATTGAGAGCAGGAAACCTGGTTTCACTTCACAAACATACTCTGCAAACTTTCATCAGAGTCAAATGGTGACATTCGATGGGAGTAAAGCATGAGGGCACCCGGGCTTTTCTGAAGGAGCCCAGGCAGGTCATCCAGAAGGTTGGACCATGGGTCATGAGTAAAAGCTGAGCCATGATGGTGGGATGACATGGCACTCACTGACTGGTGCCATCTATTCTTTGGTGTTCTGCTGCTGGTGTTTTGAAGAGGTTCTGGGGCTGGGTGGTTCACTGGTGCCTATAGAAGGTGGCACCCGGTCAATGTAGTAGTCCTCTTCTGATGCTGGGGTTTGTCCATTCCTCACTTACAGACATAAGGAGTTTCCCTGGCTGGTGTCAAGTTCACTTGCTTGCATTTGTTCAGGTGCTGCTTTAGGTGTACCTGGGTAAACCTATGCAGCTTCTTGGCACTGAACAGATGATTTGCAATTGAGGATACAAATCAATAGCATTGCGTGAGCATAAAAATATGCACATCAGAGACCTAAGACCAGCTGCACATTTGTATTCGGCAACTCTGAACCCCTGGTACACATGACAGAGCTGCAAGCTAACTCGCTAGCTCTAGGACTTTTAGCTTCCTGCCCAGTGGTCACCAGTAGCAGGGACTGGTGAGAGCCCTCTTGCACCAGTTGAGGGCAATAAGTGGTCGCACAGGTTTTTTAAGGGAGTGGTTCCTTATTTTCTCCTTGGGAAAGAGACAAGAAAAACGCCAAGGCTGTGACTGAGAAAGACCAGAGGTGAGGATTATCACGTGCTTAACCTTCTTGCAAGCTTACATTCACCTGTTTCCTAACTCCAGTCCAGTCATTCTCAACCAGGGTGCTGCCAACTCCTTTTAAGGGTTCCCCGAGGTGCATTTCCTGCTGCTAGGTGTGGAAACACCTACATGATTCACAGAACAAACCCAGAGATTTCAAACAGGAAGCCATAGCGCTCGCCTTGCTTGGTGATGTGGCACCACCTAGGGGCAGAATGAAATCTCAGCCCGTTTTTTCTGGATTCTTGCCTGCTTCTCTGCTTTCTTGCATAAAGCAAACTTGATTTTTTTTTCTTTCTTTCTTTAGTTACAGGTTAATTGGGGTGCAATCTGTCAAGTGTGTGATTAAGGACTCTGGCGTTGACTGGGATAACAATTTTCCGATCTGTGAGGGTAAGCTGATCTTCATGGCTTAGAGTGGATCTCTGCAGTGAGGGTGCTGGAGTATAAATGATGTTGTGGAGTTTTCATTCTGCCCTGACCTTGGGGTGCAATTCCAATGACCTTAGAGCTGGAGTGGTTTTTTTTGCCTGGGGAAGAGAGGGATGAAAACATCCTGAGGGTCCTCGTGGTGCTGGGCATCTCCTGGTACAGAACTCCATCCTTAAGAACAGCTTTCCATCGGGCTGTTCACTTGGCAGCAGTTTCCAATATAATGAAAGAACAGGTCGTATGGCAATGACATGCAGCCGTGCTGGGAGGTGTGGGGCCTAAACTTTCTGCTTTAAGAATAGTTTCACGTTTCCTGTATTTGGTGATCCTGCTCCTTCTTTGACCTGACCACTGCAACATGAGAATCTTTCAGAATGAGAGACCTTTTGTGTGTGCATTTGCAGTTTTCTCTAGCCTGTGGGTTTTGGGGTCTGCCCATAATGCTGGTGTCTGGTCCGGAACCAGCTACTCTGACAAAAAAAGTGTGGCTTATATTTAGCTGGTGGAACAGTACAGCCAGCAGAAAGCAGGGCAGAGGGCCCCGGCTCCCCTAAGACGAATGTTGGGAAGAGGTTTACTCTGGGTGGGAATTTCATTAATCCTAGGGCATCGTCCTTGGGCTTGTTTGGTAGATGCTGGGTAAAAGAGTAAAAGCAGAAAACATCCAGAGTTGTAAGGGTATGGTTCCAAACTGTCCTCACTGAACTGTATCTAGCTCTTATTTTTCCGGGATCGGAGACAAATCATTAGTTCTTATTAAAAAAAAAAAAAAAGTTGTCATATCATCTTTCAATGAAATATTGATCAGTAGTCTTGTTTAACATCCTTTCCTTCAGCGATACCATGCCACCTGCCTCCTGCCATCACCAATGGAACCATTACGAACGAAGCAGAAAATTATGTCTTTGGCACGTCAATAACTTACAAGTGCAACGGTGATCTCTCCCTCATTGGCAATCCTTCCATTCACTGTACAACAAAGGATAAAGTCAATGGAGTCTGGAGTGGGCCTGCCCCTACGTGCAAAGGTGACTGTTGTGCAGTGTATGTGCTGCTATTGCTATCCTTCTCTATGCCAAATGGTCTTATGCTGATGCTTTTAATTTTCAGCGGTCCGTTGTTCAAATCCAGACATCGTGAATGGGAAAAGAACGAGTGGCTTTCAACTTCACTATTCCTATAATAACACAGTAATATTTGAGTGTAATCCTGGCTATCGCATAAAGGGCGACAACATAGTTAGGTGTGAAGCAAACAGTACCTGGGTGCCACCTTTGCCAACCTGCGTCTCAAGTAAGTATAACAAGTCTGTTGATAAGGGCATCTTGAACAACCGTGTTCAGCCTTCAAAAATAGCAATGCTTTGGAAGCTGACAGTTGCGGCTTTGTCTGTGCCACATAGTCTTTCTGACGCAACCCCGGAGTGGATGCAGCTCTGTCAGTGGAAGAAGCATCTGCCATTCAAGGGAGCTGGTGCAGAGTTGGCAGAGATGAGCTTCCACCAGCAGAGCTGCATCCAGTTGCTCCAGGGCTGCAGGCTGTCACGAGGAAACAGGACTCTCTGTGGTTTCACTATTCAGGGCAGAACAAGGTAATGGCACTGCCTTCTTCCCCTATGTGCCACAGGCTCAACTACGCAAACTTCATCCATAACTCCCTTTGCTTCAAAAGAACAAAACCCCCTTTTGGTGAGTCAGAAAAATTTTGGGCTGTCAAAAGCAACAGCTTTTTAGGATGTAGTTTCCGGTAGAATGGGATAAGCATGGATTGCAGGGGCCTTGCACATAAATTGCACTTTCTCAGCATGGCCAGTAGTTGTTAATAGAGTAGGTGTAGCCTAGCGTGGCCATGGTAGAAAGTTGTATTACCCAAGATTTCGTCCCCTTTGCCATAGGTCCAACTACACAAGCTGCAACTACAACTCGCCCTTCAAAAGGAACAAAACCTGCTTCTGGTGAGTCAGAAGAATTTTGGGCTGTAAAGTGTAAGCTTTTGCAGGGATGTCCTTTCTGAGAGAAGGGGATTGGAACGAACCGTGAGGAATTTGCACTTAAAGTGGTCCCTCCTTAGCATTACCACTTGCCCTTACATTGAGTGCCTGTGGCAGAAAACTCTAATGCCCGGGGTTTCTTCCCCTTTTTGCCATAGGTACAGCTACACACACAACACCCACAACTCAACTCACCCTGCAGAAGGCACAAACCCCACTTCTGATGAGTCCAATGATCACATGCTGGGTGTCTTTAGAATGTAGCTTCCTCTCCCGAATAATTAAGGTTGAGGAGACTGACTCTGGTACAGACAAGGTGGCAAAAGGCAGCTCTGCTCCTCTCTTGCTTCTGCTTTCCCACTCCTGAAAAAGAATCCATCTGCAAATAGCCATAGGTTAGTGACATTCTCAGGTTACTTGTTAGGGCACATTCTGTGATACCTAACCTATATGCTAAAGGGGCTCTTGTTGTTTAAGTAATAATGCATCTGACCAATTCTACGTTTGGTGGAGGAGAGCCTTGAAGTAAGAGCATGTGTGTGCGAGAAAGATAAGTTCCTTTGGCTCTGGAAGGATGCATAAGCACCCCAAGGAGGGAAGTATCCATTCCTCAAATTCAGAATACAAAAAAAGCTTTGAAAATGAGTTGCCACCCAGTGGTCATCAGGTCAGTAGTAGTGTACTTAAAATATCTGGAAAAGCTTCCTTCGCCCTTTGGTGTTGGATTATCCATTGGCCAGATCCGAGTTTTCAGTAACTCTTGCTTATTCTGTATCTCACTGTCTTAAGTTTTGCTTTGCATCCTTAATAACATTTTCATGCTGCACTGATATTTTTTTTTTTTTGTTTGACGGATGGCTGTAGCTAGTTGGCAGTCACGTAAACTCATATTTTAGCTCATGTCATTCTCTTCTTTTCCAGGGAATACAGGTGCTGCTACCATGGTTTCTGTTGGTAAGTAACAGAGAACAGTTTGACACATACAAAACATTACTGTATTTTACTGTCTAGCAGCAAGCATAAGCAGTGAGGTGCTTAATTTGGAGCAGATGCCATGATAGAAATCTGTATTCTTTGCTGTATTTTGCCTGTCTGTATTTTGACTTGTTCACAAGATTTCCCCAAGCTGAGTTGCCTGCTAGGAATCCAGGTGAAGATTCAGGTGCAGGTTAATTGTAATAGGGAGCAGGAGACTAACAGACTATTTCTTTACTGGAGTTGCGGAGAACGAGCGCCTTCTCCTTGCATGGTTTTATGAATGCTTTTTTGATTAAAAAAAATCAAGGTACTCTTTTTTGGTGCGGGGAAATGGAGATGTATGCTGCAACTTAGTGGGAGAAATGATCTGGGTCAAAGTGATTACAAACACTGTATGTATTCCATTTGCATTTAATATTAAAGAAGGCACGTGATTTGAAAATACTTATCATGGCCCCATAAGAGTTTGAGCTAAAGCCCAGCATGTGAGACAGGAAAATTAGTGTTCTGCCTGCTTTGTTTATTTCTGGATTGCATGAGACTTAAGTTAAATGTAGGG
>NW_005843568.1:46278-47146 GCF_000455745.1 Alligator sinensis
AAAAAATGAAAAACTAATGTCGTTTTAATCCCCTAGTTCACTAGTTTGAATAGTTTACTATTCAATCCCCTAGTTTACTAGTTGAATAACATGTAATGATTTGGTTTTTTAAATTAATAGCAATACATGTTTGGGCTAAGAGAGAGGAAGATCCAGTGGGTCTTTTCTGTCTTTGTAAGATCAAGGTGGTTTACTTATGTCCGCCATCTAGCACTTTGCTTAGCTAGCTGGGAAAGCCACAGTCATTTGAGGCACCACTGTTACTCCCTGGAAAATAATTTCCCACCTACTATTGCATATCTTCTTCTTTTTTCTTTTTTTTCATTTGAGTCCCTTTAATGATTCTACTTGAATTTTCTGTTCTGAATTTTAAGTTCTGAAATGCTTTTATTCAGAATTTTTTGCGGGGGTTCAACCATTATTTTGCTCATTCTTTGCACCGTAGGTTTAGGCAATGATCTACAGATGTGCTGGGAGAAAATCTAGCTTGAGTACTGAAAAACATGAAAATATAAAAATACAAAGAGCGGTAGTCATGGTGGATGTGCTAATCTAATGCGCGTTGAACCAAAATGTTCTGGAGGCTTTGCAAGGGCCTGAGGCAGATCTAAGTGTCAAAGAGCATAGGTGGTGGTCTCTGTACTTCGTAGTGAGGCTTCTTTCTGAATCTGTGGATCCTGACAGTGCTGTGCACAGTATTGTCAGGGGCTTGGCAATACTCTGGCCTATTTCCAAGGCCCATCATGAAATGCACTTCCTATCCAGTGTGATTCTTCCTTGAAAGAAAGTAACCTTTCTTAAAACGCTGGCATCCAACTTTGGACAGATGACCCCTCGCCTGTGCAGTGCCCTGAATGAAGTAGGGAAA
>NW_005843568.1:47156-48748 GCF_000455745.1 Alligator sinensis
CTTGAATGAAGTAGGGAAAGCCAGCTCTGCAGTGCCTCTATTTATTTAGAGAGGAAGAGGCAGCAGGCATCCTCCAGAATTTGTATCTGATGCAATAACAACCATTAACATTTCTTGGTCAGGAGCTGCAGAAAGACAGTGACTCCAAATTCAGTTTGCTGGTTCTTTGCCAGTTTCCTCTTTTAGTACACGGTCTCTGTAACAGAAATGGCTTGTACTCCGTTTTCAAAAAAAGCTGTTTTAAATAAAGCTTAATTAGCCAAAACTTTAGTAGCAGTAATACTTATTATTACTCTTAGTTCTGAGGCAACTCTAAGAATAATTGGGCAAAAATGGTATTGCAGACAGTGAGGGGAGAGAGAAATCCTGATCCAGCCTGAGTAAAGCCTGAAGACATGGGGCGTGTTTTTATTTTGGTTCTAACTCTCTTCATTTTGGCTTTGCAGGAAGCATGCCCCTCCTGGTGGCAGTGCTGTTTATCACCTTTCACATCTATTATCTCATTTAATATGGAAGAAAAGCTGAGAGAGCCTGAAGAGACTCATCTCCTGATTTTTAAACTCAATGGACTACAATCAAAGTAGAACTCCTATTGCTCTTGCTGCAGGCCTTCCCCCCACCCTTTCCTTCTCTGATGAACTAGAATAGAAATGAAGATCCATTATACTGGAGAAAAACAAAGCTGGGAGAAACATCTGAGAGAACTGCATTTCCCTGTGAACAAGCAGCAGATGCTATACTTCACTCTGCTGTTACACTACATTTATTTATGTATTTATTTATCATCCTTTAAGGAGTATTTTAATCCGTCTGAGTGGTGTATTCTAAGCTAATATCATTACAGAGGGGTTTTTTGTACGCTTCCACCAAGTGCAATGTTATTTTCTAATGATACCAAAGATACTCGTATTGAAGTGCTGTAGTCTTGTCTGCGAACCTTATAAATTTACCCTCTGTTAATTTAAGAATGTCCATGTTTCTTTATTTCCATCTCCACTTAACTTTAAAATGTTATTTCTTACAACCTGTTATATGTACATGGGAACATAAGAAGGTGAAGTGTGTGGATGTGCACGTTCCTTGAAAGATGCTCATAATCTATGCCAGCGTTTAAAAACCATGCTTCTGCAGAGAAGAATAGCAACTCATGTTTTTCTATGCCAGCAGTGAGTATGTAACTAGTAAGACAGTTGTACCTGTGAGCAAAGTCTTCAGTGACAAATTGTGCCTACATTTAACGTCTAGCTGGAAATGAGTGCTGAAGATTTTTTTTTTTAACTGTCTGGGGTGGGGGAGAAGCGTATAAATACACAAAAGCTATCCCTTTTATTGAATCATCATCATCATCATCACATCTTCTGATGTCAATGCTGATAACATCAATTTATTTCTGTTTCTGCATATACTCAAGTTGTATAGAAATAAATTTGGCAATTTGAATGAAACTTCCTGAACAAGCGTGGAATGCAAATGCTTTAAAAAAAAATTAAACCTTCCTAAATAAAGAGAACCCTGAATAAAGATGCTAGCAGTCTGACTCCTCTGTCTGCTTTGAAAGAGAGGTGGTTTTGTGTACCCTGTGTAAATATGCT
>NW_005843568.1:48779-50433 GCF_000455745.1 Alligator sinensis
CTCCTTAACTTTTATAACCTTTGTTATAAAAAAGTTTATAGATCTTCTGGCACTTGTAGTCTGGTATACCAGTATACTTAAATTAGCAGAAGTTAGGGGAAGGGAAGTAGCATAAAAAGGAACAACATTTGTGGGAAGAGAAACTTCTTGAAAAACTTTTTGAAAAACCTAGTCGGTCATAGGACATCTAATCCTGACTAAGGGTTTCAAGTTGGTGTGTTGACCAACAGGATGTCATGAGAACATCTTTCTGACCATAGTTGCCAGAAGTTTGAAGGAAGTTTCTATCAAGTATGGGTGGAAACTTTTCCTGAGGAGCAGGTAAAAGGAGGGGTTGGTCACCTGAGAGATGTTCCTTCTGCATCCCTTGCTGAGTTTCTATCTACAGGGAGTTTGAGGATCCTGTCCCTCTTGGCACTTAGTCTCCGATTTTGGGGGAGATACTGCTGAGAGGCTGGCCACCTGTTGGGAATTGGAGGCTTAAGCAATACTAAGTTGCAGTCTTGCTTGTGTTTTGTTAAATTGAGCATGGGTTTAGAGTAGATCTAGACATTCACGAGAGGTGTTATCTGTATTGCATTCTCATGCATGTGCTAGCTGTATTCAGCAGTGTTGAACTTTTAATCAGGTTTGCAGTGTGGTCACTCCCTTGAAACATTTCCTTTTGCTGGGAACAAAAGGGCAGGGGTGCTGCTTAACACATTCCTTTCTTGACCCCAGCTCCCTTGGAGGTCTGTGTGGGGGGAGAGGGCAGCAGGGTAAAGGGTACAGTCATGCCACCTGCACTTTACAGTACCTGTCCTGGTGTTTAGAAGAGGCCTGGACAGCGAAGCTTTGCCGGCATCTGCTCCTCACCAGCTGGAAGCAGGATGGCTGTTCAGCGTGGCTTGGCACTAGCTCAGGGGCGGCAGTGATATCAGATGGGTGGCACAGAGGGACTTTTCTGAACAGCACAAGGCAGGGAAGGAGAAAGGCCCCTGGGATTGCATGCCCGGGGCAGTGCAGCGACAGCAGTCAGAGACGGGAACACGGACAGATCTAGGATTGTACAGACGGTGAGGCGCATCATCCCAGAGGACCCAGCACCTATTTTCCCTCCAGTTAAAAATAAACTAGGAGCTTTTACTAAGAGGCCTGCCTGAGTTGAAGATGGAAGCACAGCGTGATATAGCATCACTGGAATGAGCTCCAACCAGTCAGCAGGGCTGGCAAAGAGACGCTCGGTGCCTGGGGGCAGAAAGCGGGCGCTCTGGAGGGGTGAAGCATAAAGCCCGTGACAGTGAACCGCTGTGGAGTGACGAGTTTAATAGGAATCGGGTGGATGACAAGGAGCCAGGGGGTCACAGAAGAGGGGGGCTGGAAGGGACCTCGGGAGGTCACATCTGGACCAGCCCCGACTAGCTCGTGTAGGTCAAGTGCCACCCTGCAGCTGGGGTGAAGCTGGAGCCCAAGGGGTGCAAGCAAGTGCCCCAGGGTTCAGCTCTGGGCAGGGGCTTCCCGCACGGGCTGCAGTTCCCGGAAAGCCCCGGCTCCTCCTCCTCCTCCTCCTCCTCCCCGCCCCTCGCCGGGCACGGAGCCGCAGGGATCCCGGGCCCTCGGCGCTGCGCTGCAGGATGGCGGCCGCCGCCGGCCCGCCCCCGGGCCCCCCCCGCGC
>NW_005843568.1:50534-50856 GCF_000455745.1 Alligator sinensis
GCCTCCTGCCCCTGTGCGGGGAGCTCTGCCTGGAGAAGGGCAGGGAGTCCCAGGGGAAAGGGCTGGGGGAGGTGGGCTTGGGGCTTCCCTCCCAGCCCCCTGAGCCAAGGGCTGGGTGGGTATCAAGCAGCAGGAAGCTCCTTGGGGAAGCCCTGGCAGCAGCTGCAGTGTAAGGGGGCTGGGGGGGATGTCTGTTAGCCAAAATCTCCTCTTGTAGGAGGTTGTTGCCAGCCGCTGGGTAAGCACTGCAGCAATTACCTGCGGGGGGGCAGTGATGGTTTTCAGGGGTTTGTTTTCCAAGGATCTTTCCCCTCTTGAATTC
>NW_005843568.1:50880-51196 GCF_000455745.1 Alligator sinensis
GGTTCAGGTTTCTCCTCTCTTCACTTTCTCCAGATGGTGCTTTCCCTTCCCTCCCCTCTTAGGCTAGCCGCGGCTGTTCGCAACTTTAGCTGCTTGGCTGTTAGAAGGACACAAAACAGTCCCTCGGGCTCAAGTTGTGTTCATTTCCATATACACTGGTTTTCTCCAAACTAAGGAATATCACTTTGTGCCATCAGCAGCATATTGCAGGTGTTGGCGTGGGGAGAAGTCCCACGCAGGCGGGTAACTTTAATTAAATGACTTCTGAGCTCCCACTCCAGAAACAGAATCCGATAATCGGGGAAGGCGGGAGCGG
>NW_005843568.1:51206-55718 GCF_000455745.1 Alligator sinensis
GTCTTTCCTGCTCACAAAACATCTTGCTCACTCTGCTGGTTTTTCTTTCCTGAGAAGGCAGGTGATGAGGAGCGCTAATGTAAACCCTAAAGTAGAAAGTAGCAGACTAATGGAAACAGTGGTAGAATGAAAAGAAGCTAAGGAAGTGTAACGGTTGGAGAGAGGACCCCCGTATAATAATAATTACATGTAAGGAAAAGCACCAAAGTTGAACTGAAATCAAATCAAATCTATTTCACCAAGTCATTTCTGGCGACCTCTAATTGTAACCGGTTTAGGCTAACGAATTGAACACCTCCGCTCCATGCAGCCCTGGGAAATCTTGCACTGCCTCTGAGCCTGTCTGATCAATCTGTGCTTGAAATTCAGAAGAAAGGGTTATTGCTTGACACCAAGCCTTCATTTCCTCCCAGCCACAGTAGGTAGCTACCAACCCTCCCAACTTCTGATCTAGGGCCTGAGGGAGAAGGTTTCTTGCCATTTCAGATGTGCTAACTAACCACAAGCCCTGACTGCACAGTCCTAGGGATGTTTAATTAAGCAGCTGGGAGGTTTGGGAGGTAGATCTCCTCTCTTCAGTCCCATGAGGAACGACAATGGTCTCAAAGTACTCAGGACTGTGGTGTTGGAGCAGGTTTCATACCCAAGCAACACCAAAGTTTCCCCTATTCATTTGGAGCCATGCCTCAGCTGGACGTTGCCTCTCTTCCCTCAACATCTACAGGCTGAGCACTCAGCTGGCCCAAGTGCCAGCACCAACGTAGTCTTCATAGGAAGCCAAGATAGTGTTTCTTGGTTCTAGTTATGGCATGATTTCCTGCAGAGAGAGATGTATCAGCACAATCTGTCTCTCTCTCTCTTTTCCTTGTTTGTGCTCTGTCATGAGTTTTGCAAAGGTTGTCTTCCTTAGGTCCTCTTCCTTGGATCTCTCCAGGGTATTTTAACATTTGCAGCAGGGGTTTGGACTAGACAGCCTCTTGAGATCCTGTCCAGCCCTACTTTTGTCTGATTCTAAATTATGGTACTAACTGTTCATCTGTACCTTCTTTCTCCTCAGATGGCTGCGGTTCCCCACCAGAATTAAGCTTGGGTGAACTAAGGAGCGAATATAAGGATCAGAACAACTTTTCGGCTGGGGACGTTGTGAAATACGCGTGCCAGCCTGGGTACCTTAAGCATCCAGGAGTCCCATTTTCCATTACTTGCCTTGAGAGCGGGGAGTGGACAGAAGCCCCTGACATCTGTAAAAGTGAGTAGCTCCATTGCTTTGGTGTCCGAAAAGGCCCTCCAGGCACTAGTCTTGCCCATACTGCAAAAACATAACGGTAATGGCTGTTTGCTGGGTTTGTGTTTTGTGGTTAAATGGTCAGTGTGTGACTAGCAAAGCCAGGCAACTCATCCTGCTCTCTGCTCCTGAGGATACCGTCTCCGTGGGCAGTTTGAAACATGGCCAGATTGTTGTACTTGCTGCACAGTGACCCAGAAAGAGAAAAACCTCACACTCGCCTTTTTCTTTCCCAGGGAAATCGTGCGGTCACCCGGAAGAGCCACAGAACGGCAGAGTCATCGTCCAATCAGATATCCTGTTTGGGGCCACCGTGAACTACACCTGCGAGGAAGGGTGAGTCTGGGCTGTCTGAGCGCACTGCTTACACTTAGCTTGGAGCTCTGCAGTGCATAGTGATTCCCCCTTCGTCCCCCTGCTCCCGTGTGCAGCTTACTCTTGCACAGGAAGCCAAGACAGGTGTTTTGGTCTCAGTTGTAGCACTGTTCCCTGCAGAGAAAGCTGCCTGAGCACAATCTCACTCTTTTCCTTGCCCGCCCTCTGCAGTGGCTTTTGCAAGGTGAGGGGTGCTGTGTCCAGCTCAGCGCCCGCCTGCAGGTGCTGAGGGAACAGGAGGGTTGGTGGCTACCTCCTGTGTCTGGGAGGAAGTGGGGGCTCAAATCAAGTGATGTGGGGTCAAGCAATAACCCCTTTTCTCACTTCAGGCACAGGTTGGTTGGACAGCCTCAGAGGCACTGTCAGCTTTCTCAGCAGAGGGTTGCATGGAGCGGAGAGGTTCCTGTTTGTCAGCGTAAGTAGTCACAGGTAGAGGTGGTCAGCAATCGTTCCCTGAAATAATAGCTCACTGGGACATACCATTTAAATAACCTGACTCAGAGAGAGGCGTCTCAGGCCTATTGTTGCGTTTCTTTTCCAGCAGAAAATGTGACAATGTCTTGTTATTACCCCTGCCTGGAAAAGGGAAAGGTTTAAAACCTCAAAGTTTTTTGGAAACGGATTTTTCCCTTCGGGTCTTGTCCTGGCTGCCTGTCTTATGGCTGTGTGGCCCATTGTGCTCTGATCTCTGTGCATCTCAGAAGTTTAAGAAAAGGGAAAGAAGATATATTACCCTCTCTACCTTCGCCCCACAGTCCCTGTAGATGGGGAACTGAGGTGGAGCTGCTTACAGAGATCACATGATAGCTGTATAAGGGATAAAAGTTCAAGTTGTAGTTACAAGAGTAGCCTGGGAGGTTGGTACCCCAGGAGCAGGTGAGCTGTGCTGGGGTCTTGGCAATTAGAATTTGTTCTCTCTCTGAATCTGGGGCCATTTAAAGGAGACACTGGGTACAGAGGAAACGAACCACCAGGATGCTTTGTGGCCTGCCCCCTCAGGATTTTAATAACATTATTAACTAATTCAAATTAGCAAATGTAATGTTTGAAGATGCATCCAATACACCAAGCCATATACAAAGACAGAGATTAACCTTCCATCAGTACTGCTCCCTTAAGCCACATCAACATCTGCAGAGTCAGTCTTGACTTCTGGATTTTTAATTCGCTGAGCACAGTTGCCTCCAATGAATTCATGTAAAGATACACGTAATGCTTATAACCTGCATTACCGTTGCAGTACGCACACAGCTTCGTGCTGTAGTGGGGAAACTAATGTTTTAAAAAAAAGGGAGAGAGCTGCTCCTTCCCGATAAGGACCTTGCTTTAATACATCAGCATGGTGGCTCACATAGAATTTGTGCCCTGGAAAATGGGGTTCAGTTAGGAAGGGGGCATCATCTGTCAGCCCAGCTTCTTCCAGTTGCCTCATAGTTGAGACAAATTATTTTTGTCCTTCTTTTCCTCCAGCAAGTAACTGGACCTGCTTCTCTGTGAGGTGATTTTAAAATATTCTGTCTCTCTCCAGGTATCCCATGCCCTCTACCACCAGAGATCAGCCATGGAGGGCACAGTCAGCCACTTAAGGAAGGCTTTTATTATGGCTCAGCTGTGATTTATGTATGTGACCTTGGTTATCAGCTCACCGGAGAGGCCTCTATTTACTGCAAAACGGAAGATGGGCAAACTGGAGTGTGGAGCGGGCCACTTCCTGAGTGTGCAGGTGGGGTCTGTGCGTATGCGTGTGTACGTGTGTGACAGGGTGCTTGGCACACCTATCGCTAAGAGGAAAGGCTGTGGGAGAAGCAGCCTGCAGGTATGGAAGGGGCCAATTAAGGAGACCCCTGGTCAGAAAGGGGCCAGGCTTGAGATGTATAAGCCCAGGGCTGGAGCTGGTCAGGGAGTCTATCCCCATTAGGCAGAGAAAGAGGAGATCCCAGGGCTCCTAGCAGAACAGCTGAGCTGGGGTAAGCTGCAAAAGGGCTGGGAACACAGGTGAGCCCATAGCTTGGAGTGGCCAGGCCTTGGAAGAGAGGGACCTAGGCACAGGGACAGGTGATCCTATAGCCCAGAGGTCTGTAGCCCAGGGTGGGTGGTTGTCAGCAAGGCCCAGGAGCCCAAGGTCTCAGTGGCCCAGGAGCAGGACCAGGGCCCAGAGGGGGATGAAAGGCCAAGCAGGGTCACAGGCAGAGGCTGACAGAGCCAGAGAAGCCTAGGAGGGCCAGGGCCAGAGAAAGGAGCTGAGGACTGGGGTTCAAAGCTGGACCCCAAGGGGGCCAAGGAGCCCATAGCCTAGGAGGTGCAAGGACTGGGAGCCTGTAGTGGACCTGAATGGTGTAAGGGCAGGGCAGGAAGGTTTGCTTTGCAACTGGTTCTGTGTGATGCTCCTATTAAGGAACTCTGCCCTCAGAGCAGGTTGGATTATCACCTATTAAAGACCTATGGGCTAGCCAGAGGATGGGTCTGGGGAGTGGTTTGAGATGAAAGTAAGGTCAGAGTCCTCCAGCTGACTGTGATAACTCCCATTGCAATATAGCTTCTGCGTGAATTTTCATGAAATAACCCTCTCCCCCATTAGTCGTGCAGTGCCCTCCACCTCCAGCCATCGCCAATGGGAAGCACAGCGCCCAGGCCCTGGAAGCCTTCCCCAGTGGGACGTCTGTCCACTACAGCTGTGATCCTGGCTACTCCCTGTTTCGAAGGGGCTTCATCCATTGCACAGAGTCTGGAACCTGGAGTCTGCCTTATCCTCAATGCACAGGTGCCTTGATTTCCTCCTCATGCTTGTAGGTGCATCAGTCACAGAGCAGGATTTAAATCAAGGCAATGAGAATATTGCAACAAACCTGCTG
>NW_005843568.1:55749-65495 GCF_000455745.1 Alligator sinensis
AACTGAACAGTTCTTTCCTTGTGGCAGTCTGCCTTATGTACCTGGACCTGCCACCCTCATATTTCACATGCCAACACAATTAGAAATGGTTCTAATTTCTTGTGTGCGTCTCCTTTTTGGCTAGATGGCTGTGGCGACCCACCCAAGTTAAGCTTTGCTAAGCTAAGAAATGAGAGTGAAACTCAGAATGGTTTTCCTGTTGGGAAGTCCGTAAGCTTCGCTTGCCTGCCTGGATATTCTAAAGTCCCGGGACTATCCCACATCATTACATGCCTCCAGAATCGAACGTGGTCAGAAGCACCTGAGTTCTGTAAACGTAGGTTTTTGTCAATGCTACACAAAATGTTTGTTGCTAATCTGGTTGCGTACTTAGTGTGCGACCAGGAAAGCCATGCAACTTGGTGCATTCTCTTCCTTGAATACTTCCTGTTTTGGGGAGGTTTGAAATGTGGGCAGACTCTTGTGATCATTTCATCCATGTTGCACATTTTATACACGTGACGCGGGAGGAGAAAAGCCTCACATGAGCCCTGTTCTTTCCAAGGGAAATCGTGCGCTCACCTAGAAGAACCAGAGAATGGCAGAGTCATTGTCGGAACGGATCTTCTCTTTGGTTCAACAGTGAACTACATATGTGAAGAGGGGTGAGTTTTTAGGCGACTTAGTCTTTGTCTGGAGCTAAGAATCTTGCTGGCCATTAGCAGGGGAAACCTTGAAGTTGTTGTGGTTTGAAACCTACTTTGGGAGCCCACCTGCCTCAAAGAATACCAGTACATTGGACCTCTGCAGGGCTCTGTAGCAGGAGCTGGCTGCTAGGCAAGGCTGAGCTTGTCTGGCCCGGAAAGGATCTTATAACCTAAAGGGAACAGCTCAAAAGTCAGGAGTGCTGCCTGAGGCTCCCATGGCTAGGAGGGAGGTGCGGATTTACTTGACTTGGTGTTGCCTGTTGACTCCTTCTGTCTGCCTCCAGGTACGTGTTGATCGGACAGCCTCAGAGGCAATGTGAGCTTTCTGCTAAGCATGTTGCATGGAGTGGCAATGCTCCCATCTGCCAGAGTAAGTGGGTCATGACTGGAGCTGGTCAGAAATTGTTCCATGAAACATTTTTTTGCCTCTAGAAATTGCCAGTTCACTGAAATGGAATAAATGGTGGCTTGAATCCAGAAGAGTCTCCCCTTCTTCAGGGTGGAATCTCTTGGGTGGGAGGGGAGGGGAGGGTTGGCAGTTTTATGATGATGATGATGATGATGATGATTTTTTTTTTGCAAAACCATATAAAATGTCTTGGTTGAATTCTTTACACAGGTTGCAAAATCTTTGTTTGGGCTGGAAAACATGTTTTTCATCCAGCCCTGGTCACATCTCCCTGTCTGGGTATGATATGGCCCCATGCCTTCCTGAACTGAAGGTCCCACAAATGATAGTAAGCAGAGAGACATGAATTGTCATTTTCACTCAAGCTAGGTAATGAGACCCACACAGATGAATTTCCCTCTGGAAGGTCACTTGGTGTGTCCACATTAGAGCCAGGGATTGTACCCACATCGCCCAGGCCCTGGGACCCGGTGTTAAAATGAGGACTGTCCTCTGGAGTTGGGACAGCAGGGAGTAGTGCCAGATTCTTGGCAGCTGGAATTTGTTCTTTCTTTTAAGAATAAGTAACATTAAAAGGTGGAGGAAAAATGAACCACCAGGATGGCGACTGCCTGTTGTAGATTTTTATTTCATTTGGGGCAAATCCCAACTGAGGAGAAATGCACAGGACTTCACACAGCTGAAGCTATTACATCTTTACTACCATGCGGTCGAGATTGCATTGGCGCCTGTGGCATGGCGACAATGGAAAGTTGCCACAGCCCCTGGGCACCTGGTCCCATCGCTATGCTGCTGTTATCCCTGTGCTGATTGATATATTCATAAGGATGACATTCATTAACATTGGTCTAGAGTCTCTGGTTGGGTGTCTGATGAACTTTTATCCTCTGCCTAGGGCAGGAATGTGCTCTGTATTTCTCTCTCTCTCATCTTTTCTAATAGTCTAACCTCATGAGACATTTTCCCTTTTCCCAGGGTGTCCCATATTTTTGCATGTATCTTAGGGAAGGGGACGTGATTCCTTCCACGTTTTGAACGCTATATAATATAGTCTAGCAGCTAAGAAGGAGGATATCTTTCATTCTATCTTTCATTAAAGAAGCAGCCTTACATTCAACACACAGAAAACTTCTTTTACTGTGCATTCAGTCTGCACATCAGCAGATCTGAAGGGATATTGCTAGCCACCACTATATTTGTTATTCTGGTCACTTCCCACCCCGGCTTGTGGATTTTCAAGTCGCGTAACAGCTTTGTCTAATATATTCCTCATGAACACGGAGCTAATTGCTGTATTATCCTTGCAGTTTGTCCATCATTTCAGGATGCACAAAGGCAATTGTGGTTTGTTTGTTCTTGTTTTTTTCCTTAGAGTGCACAGGGGTAAAACAAATAGACTTTAAAGAGTATGTTGGAGAGAAAAGGTTGTTGTAGTCCATTTTACTCTTAAGACCGTCTCATCTTGCTGATATATGTGTCATTAGTGAGCAAGAAACTATGGGGCTGTTTACTCAGGGGCAGTATTGTGCGGTCTAGATCAGTCCATGTGTTTCAAAGCTAGGACGTGCATCAGACTTGTCTAGTGAAAACGCTTTGATGCTAGCGTTGATTTCTGGAATTCTCCTTCTGTGTCTGTCCAGTTATTCTGTGTCCTCCACCTCCATCCATCCTCCATGGGAAGCACAACCGCCACCTCAAGGAAGAATTCTCGTATGGGTCGTCCGTGACTTACACATGCAGCGGAGGTTATCAGCTCATTGGAGAGGACTTTATTTACTGCACCACCAAGGATGGGCAAACTGGAGTGTGGAACGGGCCTCCCCCGCAGTGCACAGGTAGGGGTGTGCGTCTGTCTGCAATCCAGCCCTTCCTGTTGTTTGCCATACTGAAAGGCCAGGCTTTGACAAACCAGCATATAGGAGAGTTGCATTGTTTTTGCTTCTCATTCCAACTCAGACCTTTTGAAGAATTTCCCATGGTTTATGGCAGACGGACTGAGCAGCACTGGGGCAGAAGATATAGATTATGAGGGGGGACCATGCATTTGATGCACCCACAAAGGCATCTCTGCAGGGCTGGGAGAGGGGTGTGTGACGTGGCCATTAAAGGTGGTGCTGACCCACAAGGGGATGGGCCTGTGAGCAGTTTGATAGTGCTCCTCTGCCCACGCGTGTCAGGGATCCTGTTCCAAACCAAGTGAATTCACAGAAGAAAAAAATTTCCCTGTGGATACAGCATTCAGGTAGATCCAGGGGTTCTCTCCATGTACTTGTCCAAAACTAAACCGGGCTGGACCTTTCCTGCTTGTTCATCTGCTCAGACTGACTGACATTGCTTGCTTGTTTGCACAGAAGAAGAATGGTCCCAAAGGTCAGGGATGTACCTTGCTGTGGCTGTGTTGCACAGGTCTCCCATTTTTGCAGGATTCCCTTTCCCTGCTGCTTGCTGTGATCCTTGTGTTTTTCCACGACATAGCGAGAGGCCATGATTTCTCATACACGCACCTCTCTGCTCTGCAGAGAACTGGAGTAAATGGGTTCCTCCCTTCCTCCCCACTCGGGGTTTGTTGCTCTTTCCTTACAGCTGAGAGCAGGGCACTTTCACTTTCCTCTGCTCAAATTCCCAGCGTCTCTCGTTGACGTTTGCTGGTCCTTCGGCTTCTTCTGTTGAATCCTGCCGTTCATCTGGCCATCTCATGAACTCCCAACAAACTTCCCTGGAATTAGACATGTTCTTGTCTGCCTGCTGCAGGTCTAATAATTATCAAACTGGATTCGTTTTTGGCTGTGAAAGCTACTGGTCCTGCACTTCTGAGCTGGGATTGGGTGGGGTGAACGTGCTGTAAATGAGAAGCAGTTTGAAAAATTAACATGTGTCACTGTCTTGTGCCATGTGGCCACTAGAAAATACACTTTGGCACCCAGTATAAATCGGGGGGCAGAAGGGACAGGGGACAGATCTGCTTGTTTCCAGCTGCGGGTAACTCTAAGGTCTGCCTTGATCATAGACCATGAGCAAGAGAAACTGCTAAAAATACTTACCTGAAAAGTGTACATCTGCTACAGGTGTTGGGTTTTATGTGTTTGCTGCATGGTTTGCTGGCGGACGTTCTGGGGGTGCTTTGTTTGAGGCTTGCTTTCTACTGAGGCTTCTGTCCGTGTATTATTTCCCTTTCCCTGTAGAGGTGCAGTGCCTCCCTGCTCCAACCATCACCAATGGGAAGCACAACGGCCAGGCCATGGAAGCGTTCACCAGCGGGATGTCTGTCCGCTACCGGTGTGACCCTGGCTACTCTCTGATCGGGGAAGCACAGCTTCATTGTACAGCATCTGGAGCCTGGAGCCACCCTGCCCCTCAATGCAAAGGTATGTTTGGGTGCTCTCAGCTTCTTCATTCTTCCTTCAGGCTTGAGGCTGGTCCATGATATGGTGTATTCTACACAGAGGGGTAGTGAGAGCAAAAGGACTTGTAGATGCAGCGGTATTCAAATGCACCCCTGAGGATGAGCCCTCCTGTGACTGCGGGAGGTGGCACCTTCATAGTGGCAGAGGCAGGGCCGGTTCCTACAGTGGACCAATGCACTCACATCCTTGGGGTTGCAGTCCCAGGGTGCAAATGGATCAAAGTTATGGGAAGAGGAGTGGGGTGGGAAATGTTTATGGAGAGTGTGTGAAAGGCTCTGAAGGTAATGGATGTCCAGGCAGACCTATCTCCCCAGCATGTCTCAGTTAAATGTGTGCACAGTTCTTGCATGGTATCCAGGCTGTAGTTATATTGGTCTAGAGGAAAAAGAAATCAAACCTCATGGCAGAGGTGATGTCTTTTATTAGACCAATTAGATACTGGCAAAAAATTCTTATTTGCCAGCGAAATTTTCTTGCAAGTATCTAGTTGGCCTAATAAAAGATATCACCTCTGCCACGAGTTTTGATTCCCTTTCCAGTCCTTGCATGGACACTTTTCTTCCTTCTCCTCCTCCTCTGTTCTTAATCCCAGTGGGGCCATCCATTCCTGGCCGCCTTCTCCACGAGCAGTAAAAAGAATGAAGTTGCTGCTGGAAACATAGAAAGAATATCTAAAAAATGTGGGCAAAATCTATGCAAGTCTTCCTTTTTTTTTTCCTTGTTCACATTTAGGTTTAGAGTCTCTAATATTGGATGGGGAGAAGAACAGGGGGAGTGAGGGAGCAGCATGCTGTGGTTAAGGAGTTGCTGGGGCAGAGAGACATCAAGGTGGGGGCTGCGTCATTCCTGTAATGATTTGATTCAGATGGCCGTATGCCTTTTCCCGTGGTTGGGATTTTTATGTTAGGAATTTCCTGCAATTTTCCCCCTGCCCTTTCTCACTGTTGACACATCCCTTACCTCTCTCCATCACCAAAGGAACCGTAGTAGGCAGATCTCAATCTCCTCCTCCACTGGAACAGCTGTTGCTTACAGCTTTGAACTGCACTACTGCTTTACCATTCATTGTATGATGTCTGGGACTTGGTGGTACCCTGTTCCTTGATGCAAAGTTGTATTTTTCTGCTCATTGCTATTTCTCTTGTGGGGGAAGTTTCTGGGTGTGTTACACCACAGAATTTGACTGAGAACCTCAAGGTAAGCCTCCTGCCCAACGCACGTCACAGCTGGAGCCGAGACTTTTAGAGTCCTCCTGAGTGCAGCTGCATTGTGTGGGTGGTGCAGGATTCGTTAGACTGCAACAAGAGGTAGTGATGTGGAAATGTGTATGGGAATGAAGCTAGAAGCTGGGTAAAGGGTATGGCTCTGTGGACAAGCTCCTGACTGTGCCACACACTTTGACAGCTACAGGTTTCCTTATGCTTTAGTTTCAGCTATCGGCTGTGTAGCCCCCGTGGTTCAGAACGGAAGAGTAGCTGTAAGAAAGCTCAGCTACAGACCTGGAGACACCGTGACTGTGGAGTGTGATCCTGGTTACATCTTGAAGGGCACCCATGTATCCCAGTGCCAAGCTGGGGGCACGTGGGACCCTCCAGTCCCCAGCTGTGCAACCAGTAAGTGAGCTGAAGTTGGCTGCCCGGTCAGCTGAGATCCCATTGTTGCAAGTATGTGGGGACTGGAAAAGCCCCCACCCCAAGACCAGCTTTAAATGCTGAAGAAGGAAATATTGAGATTTGCCAGCCTGTGAAGTTTCCCCAACCTCTGTTCTCATCTTTGGCTTCTTGAGAAGTGAAAATTTCAGAAGAGCCCTGATGAATTGTGGCCCAGCCCATCTTGTGCATGGGTTTAATGTCACTCCCAACCTGGGGCTCACCTGGGGAAACCCAAAGTACAGGAATGACTGTACAGCTTGCATGAGCCAGTGAGGCTTTTCCTGGTGGACAGTTGTAAAAAATACTGCCCTTGCTTGCAAGTGATCCCTGACCAAGAAACGCCTGCCTCCTTAGCGCACTGATCTCTGATAGGTGACCCCCTGTCCCCCACCCTGAAATGCAAAGCTCTGTGGGAATTGGGTTGGAGGTTTGACCCGAGCCCTGAGGTCTCTTGAGAGCTCTGTACCTATAATGTGGTCATCAAAGGGGAGATGAACCCATGCACACTTTCCAGCACCCCATACTGAGCTCTGGAGAATACTTGGTCTGCTCAGTGGACCCGTTTTACCCTGCTTCTTTTCAGTCGGAGTTGTAAGCCTCTTGAGGTTTGGGGGTTTTTGTTTTTTTCCTTTCTTTTTAAGGGATACACTGCAATCAGAGCCTCAGCTTCCTTGCTTAAGTCTAGTTAGGGGCTGGCCACACAGGCTGCAGTAATTGTGCCTATACATGGCTGTTACTGAATTATTTGCTTCTCCTCTCCCCTCTTTTCAGCAATACAGTGTCTTCCACCTCCAGCCATAGCCAATGGGAAGCACAGCGCCAAGCCCACAGGCACCTTTAACTCAGGAACGTCTGTTCTGTACACCTGTAAACCTGGTTACGCCCTGGTTGGAGTGGCGTCCACTTATTGTACCGTGTCCGGATCCTGGAGCCGCCCCCTCCCTCGATGTACAGGTGTGTATGTGCTCTTTTCGCTAACTAATGCCCACTGAGCCTCTGGGTGGGTTGGACACACAACAGGGAAGAGAACCTGAGACTAGCCACCAGCTGCATGACTGTAAAGATTCAACTCCCAGTGAGACGTGCAAGGGTGGAGGTCCCTCCCGGGAAGGGGCGCTCCACCTGCCTCCAGGAAACCACCTCCCTTATCCCCCAGTGCAGCTGGACGATGCAGGTGCTGCAGCCATCTGTAAAGGTGGCAAGAAGGTGCAATAGTGTAGAAATGCATTTGAAGTATGAATGGGTATGAAGTGACCAGCTCCAAGAAGAAGAATTCATGGGGAAACTTCAAGGAGAGTCTTTTAGATTCTCTTAAGACTGCTTTACACTTTTGCTTTCAGCTGTTAGCTGCGAAAGTCCAGAAATTGAGAATGGAGGAGTAATAGAGTTCCAGCCTGTTTACAGACCCGGAGACATTGTTGAAGTGGGCTGTGATGATGGTTACATCCCTACCAGCACCCAGAAGTCTCAGTGCCAATTTGGGGGCAGATGGGACCCTCCAGTCCCCGGCTGTGAAAGTGGTAGGTGTGCCTGCATCTCTTGACAGCCAAGTCCTGTTCTCGTCCCCTGCGAATGACACGGCAGGAACACCTCGGTTGCTTACAAGAGCACCGAGAGGTGGGGTTTCAGTGCTAAGCTGCTTGGGCTCTTTTAGTGCTGTGCAATGCTACACTCTCTGCCCAGACCACTCTAAATTTCCCCCTTAAAAGCCCAACTCTGAGCAAGGCATTGTAGGAGCTGTAACCACAAAATTTCCTCTTTCCGCTAAAAGCGGACAAATTGCGAGTAACCAGCCTGATCTTTAAAATGGATCGGGATCGGATGATGTAAGTGTCCAGGTGACCTGGGGCCATGTTATCCCCATGACAATAAATTACATACCTGACCCCGTGGCTGCTGTTAACTATAAGTAGGTGGTTAAGAAGGGCCCTCGTTGGTATAATGGCCGGTTATACGAAACTGAGAAAGAGGAATGTTCTCCTCACCCTGAAGGGTAAATTAATGGTAGGAGAAATGGGTATATTGACCAAGGAAATATTGTGGCAATGTCCTTTTCCTTTTCTGGAAATAGACCGTGATGGATAACTGACCAACACTGAATATTACATTGAGCAATAGATCCAACTTGAAAAAATAGACTACGTACAGAATAACACAACCTCTTAACTGGGGTAACTTTAGCTAACACTGTCTCATAAGATCGGAAGCTGGAGTTGCCTGTTAGGGGGAAATTAAAGAATCCCTTTACTTCCTGATGAATTACTGATTAATATAAGTGCTGTGATTAGTATAACATCTATAAATCCACGGGTGGTGGGAAAGAAGGGAGAAGAAACTATATAGGGGTCTATAAACAGCTTTTATTTGAAAATATGCACCCAAAATTAAAGCAAAAGTTGTATTGTTTAGGTCACCTGTATCTCTGTAGTGCAAGAGGCAGTGGAAAAAGCTCGGGGACTAGGATGAGATGGAAATAAAACTGGGGGGAAAGGAGAAGGAAAAGTTTGCAGTAGCCACTAACAAAAGCAGTAAACCCCTAAACTGTATTCCAGCCTTCAAGGCCTAAAGGACCCAGTCATGACAAGAAGCTTATAAAATGGCTCAAGAAGGTTGCAACAGCTGGCCTTACTAGAAACTATGTTTTCTCTTGGGGAAGTATGAGAATATTATCAGGGGTCGACCACAGAAAAAAGCTACTTAAAGATTGGGTGTCAAGGGTAGAGCAAGCTCAGCTCCCTGGTCCAGCTTCAAACGCTGCGTAAAAACGTTGTTCAGTAAATTTAGCGCGGTCTGCAGAAATGGCTGGAGCTGTACATGCATGAAAAAATGACACCCCGAGGCAAACATTCGTATTTATTTTTCTGATCCCAAATAGGTAGTTTCTGCCTTAGCTTACTGGATAGGAGAGTGGGCAAAGAGGAAGCTTCCCCATGCAGCTCATTAGTCACTATGGATGATGTGCAGCTATTTTAAAGCCTTTACAATCCCAAACAGAAAAAAAAAACTTTTATAAAAACAGTAAAAGCACTTGAAAAGCCCAGAGTCATCACACTGGAATTACAGCACAGATTAAGAAACCACATCAGCTTCTCTGAAAGGGGAAGGATGGAAATTAAGTGTTGAAATGGTTATAGCAACTAGCCAGAGAGAAATCCAGCATTTAGCAGGGATAGCTAGATTTAAAGGAATTAAAAGCTTGTCGCAAGAAAGGTGTTGTGTCTGAGGTCAAAGGTGGTGACAAGTAGGTAGAAAAATCTTGTAAAGAAATGTATCCTTTTCTCAAACCTGAAAACCACTGGGTTTGGGCTGTCTCGGCTAAACGAAGAGAAGAAATTTGGGAATTAAGGTCACCTGTGACAAATGAACTCAAACAGCTTAGGGGCGAGATTGCAAAGATATTCCATGAGATGTTCAAGGGTGTTTAGACTGTGTTGCTGTAAATGCTAAAAATGGGGAGAAATGACCAATTCTAAGGCAACATTTTGTGGGATCTTGGTAATGAAATGGATCATCCAGGACTCTACCCGCTATCCCAAGCAGCTATAGGCATCTTTTGGTGAATAAAACCACTATTACTAAATGGATAGAGACTTTC
>NW_005843568.1:65506-69391 GCF_000455745.1 Alligator sinensis
CTACTAAAAATAAGCCCTACAGGGAACTGATCAAGGACTTGATTTCACTGGATCTGTAATGAAACTATCACATCAAGAGATGGGTGTGAAACAAAGATTTCATATGCCATAACTAGCTTCAGCTTCTGAACAAGCTGAAAAAAATTACTTGAGCCCTCAAAGGATCTTTAGTCAAGTGAACAGAAAAATCAGATAGCTCGGGATGTAAAACCACCCCTAGTTCTCACAGGATTACTTGAAGAAGGCACTTTGTGTCTGAAACCTTGTCTAACATCTATCACTTGGTCCAATAAAAGATACCACCAAAAAAATCCATCCACAAGAAATGACTAATTTCAGTCTCTTTTGAATTGATGACAGAAAGAGAATTGAGACTTCCTGAAATGTGACCCATGGACGTGCCAGCAAAATGAGAAGCAATAATTGCCGCAGCAGATTTCTAAGGAACTTTATTAACCTGGAAGCGATGTATTTAGCAGCTGCAAATAAAATTGGCCAAACGGACAGAAGCTGAAACCGGCATTTGGCACAGCTAACCTTAGATACCATCAACCTTGGAAGTCGAGCGATGACACAAAGAAAAGGCAGTAAATGCCAGAAAATCCCTTTTCCCTTCAAATGGGAGAGCCCTGCTATGTGAAAATGCAAATTAACTTGAAGAAACTGGAGCATAGAGGGGTACGTCAAACAACTAACCAACCCCAACACACCCACAAAATGGAGCAAGAAGCTTGTTTTCAGGAAACCATGGATAGCTGATCTTGAATATAATATTTCGTGTTCATGACCTTGACTGGTAAATTTAATGTTACCCATAACTGGATTTTTTTTTTTTTTAATGTGGGAAAGGGGAGAGTTTGTTTTCATCCTTTTCAGACAACCAACCTTTCCTTTGTGATGCACCGAGGTGGGAACCCACAGGATTATTCTTCATCCTGGGCACATGGTGATCAAGTTCAGACTGCAGCTTAGTGTTCATCACCATAAAAACCTAGGCCTTTACTCAACTAGTAGTCCACAACATATCAGTAGAACTAGATTGGATGTCTCAAGTAGCAGACCTTCAAAACATCAACCTTGGAAGGGGACCATATGGTGAAGAAATGACACAAGGTTCTTGAGGATGGCTTTTTTCGCACTCAGCCTGCTCACCATTGCTCAAATCACAGACTTGCTTGTAAAACCTGAAATGCAACTGATATAAGTTGTTAACATGTTGTTAAAAGTTATCAGAAATAGTTAGCACTTCTTGATCCGTCTTCATCTTCAGCTCCCTCTCTGCAAAAATGAAGTTTATTTCCTTCCAATGGAGACATTTTACCATCTTATACCATGTATACTTTCCCCACAGCCTGATGAAGGGATTTTAATCCTGAAAGCTTGCAAAAAAGAATGATGTTCGTGTGATTTCCCAGTTGGTCTAATAAAAGGTATAATTTTGGAACCAAGAGCTCTAGGTTTTTGTATGTCTTCTTGATCCTTCTGGCATTGACCAGGTCACCTTGTATAGCAGGGATGGCCTTGCTTGGTGGCATAGCTTCACTCATTGACAAAATAAAGACATTTTTTCTAAACTGTTGCTCAGTTCTCTTCTTACTTGTATAAGAAAGTCAACCCTTTATTTTCTTCCCTTAAGTACCAATTAATTCGGGTATATCATGGCCCAGGTTTGATTGTAGGAACTGCTGTTGGTAGACCAAATAGGTTTCCATTCTGTGAATGGAAGCTGACCTTAATGGTGTTATGATCCAGACACTGCAGCGTAACGGGTTTCACTCTGGTCTCACCTTGGCACGTAATTCCAATGACCTTAGAACTGGAGTACCGTATTTCACAGCATATAAATTGAGTTATGTTTGGCTGGGGAGGAGAGGGATAAAAACTCCCTGAGGGGGATTTTGGGGTTGGGTGACTTCTTGTACAGAAATACATCCTTAGGAAGAGCTCTCCGTCAGACTTGGCAGCAGCGTCCAGTATGCGGAAAGAACAGGCCTTACGGCAAGGACACGGGGGAGGTGGTGGGGAAGATGCCTCACCTTTCAGGTGTCCCCTGGTAATTACTGCTGTTCTCAGGTGTTCGTGGTTCCTCGTGCTTGGTGATGCTGCTGCCTCTTCAACCTGACTGCTCAGGTAGAATAGGTAGGTTTTCAGGAATGAAAGAGCTTTTGAGTGTGCAGTTGGTGTTCTGTGTGGTCTGACGGTCCAATCTAGGACCAGCCACAGCGGGGCAGGACATGTTGTGGCCTGAGTCAAAGGGGACCAGCACCTCTGTTTTGTTTCACTCCCTTGTCTTTCTCCTGCTTCCCCGCTCTCTGCGCTCCACCTTTTGCAACCAGATTTGCCTGTTCATGCGTGGAGAAGAGGCAAGTCAGGTGAAACACCCTTTGTCAACCATGATTTCATTTTTAGTGACCCGCTGCCCAAACCCAGAGATCCGGAATGGAAGGAAACTCGAGGGGCGTGGCTCTGTGTGTGACCGTGGCGATAAAGTGAGGTTTGAATGCAACGATGACTATGTCCTGAAGGGCAGCTATGAGATCCAGTGCCAGGACGATGGCACCTGGGCTCCTCCTGCCCCAACCTGCAGTCTAGGTAAGCATGACTCACAGTTGCGGGCTGGTCACTGGGATGCTTGATACCTGGCAGGGCCATGCATGGAGGGATAAGTGAACTTGCTGGGAATCCTGGCATCGGCTTGCATCGGCTTTCAGCGGCCAACATGGAAAATGCAAACTCTGCCTGGACTTCCCCCTGTCTCTCCTGCACCAGTCCCTGTGGTAGGTGACCCCTGACACGGAGCTCTATGAGTGTCCCAATGATGGACAATCCCTGCTGTTAATGTAGACATGTACATTTTATACATATCAAAGATACTGAAGGGCATATCCAGGGGTAGGAAAGTAGCCCAATGGGGTCCTTTCATTTCTGGGCTGGAGCGATATTTAGGTAGGTGTGCCCACATCATCCTAGCATGTCTTGAGTTGCTAGCTCAACAAAAAGTTTGATGTAACAAGTCTGCCTGGAGGGGGATTTTCCTCCGCTTTGTGAATCCGGCTGCTCTTCACTTTTAAGGTGATTTGTTCACTGACCCGCTCTCCTTCCTCTCTCCCCTGGCTCAGTGGGGCCATGCCCTCTACCTCCAGCCATAGACAATAGGAAGCACACCGCCCAGGGCCTAGACGCCTTCCACACTGGGGTGTCTGTCAGCTACAGCTGTGATCCCTGTTTGGAAGGGGCTGCATCCATTGCACAGAGTCAGGAACCTGGAGTCTACCTTATCCTCATTGTACAAGTGTGTATATCTCCTGCTGGATGAGGATTGTCTGCAAGTCGAGACCCAGAACTCAGGGGTGGTGACAGTCCCTTTCCTGATGACCCCTTCTGTACACCACATCCAGATACAACCACGTTTCGCAGAGATCCTCCATTCCCTCTGAGCAGGTGAGGGATTGCTACCACCCGAGCTGGATAAAGAGACAAGAGACCAGTCTTGAGCCCAGCCTGGTAGTATTGACGCCCAAGGCATGCGAAGCAGTGCTCATCTCTGTGCCAGTCCAGCTTCTCTGCACAGAGTCTCTCTCACCTTTGCTGGCTGGGGGGAGGAAGACACAGGAGGAAGCTGGTAGGAGCCACTTGCCTGCTGGTGCGGAGGATTCCCCTGTTCACACGCGATGGGAAGAGGTGGGTTGTTTAGTTAGATATTCTGACTCGTGCTCATCACTTGACTTGGCTTCCCCGAGACCCTGGGACCCCGAGTGGGCGGGGCCGGCGGAGGGGAGGGGAGAGGGGACGGGGACGGGGCGGCCGGGCCGGGCGGTGCCTCCGCCGGGGCTGACTCAGTCCGTCTCTCTCCCCGCAGGAGCCGGAACCCGCTGCGGGCCCCCC
>NW_005843568.1:69459-73812 GCF_000455745.1 Alligator sinensis
GGGACCCGCCGGAGCCGCGACCCGCTGCTGCCTGGGGCTTCCCCTCCCTCTATCAGCCTCGTCCGTCCGCTCTGCCCCGGGCTCCTTCTCCTTTGCGGTCACGTCCCTCCTTTCTTCTCGGCTCTTTCCCCGCTTTTCTCCCTCCCTTCTCTGCTCTGCCCGTTTCTTCCCGGGAATCCCCCCTTCCTGGGCTCGTCCCCCGCTCCCGGCTCTTGCTCCCCGCTCCGGGTCTCTCCCCGGCTTCGCTCCAGGCTCCCGCCACGTTTCTGCGCCCGCCCCGGGCGGGTCCCCCTTCCTTCGCGCTCTTCCTCCTCGGGCTCTGCTCTCTGCCCGCTTCCCTCCCTTCCCTTCCTTGCGGGCTGCCCCTCTTCTGGGCTCTTGTCCTCCCGCCTGGGCTCTTCCTCCCCTTCTCGGGTCTCCCCCCTACTTCCTTCCTGGACTCTTCCCTCTTCCTCCTTGCGTTTTCCTCTCCAGTCAGTCTCTTCCCCCTTTTGGGGGTCTTTCCTCCTCCTGCAGATCTCACCCCCCCACCCCTCCGCGCCTTCATTCCTGGGTGTTTCCCTCCCTTCTCCTGGGCTCCTCTCCCCCGCTATTCCTGGAGTTTTCTCCCCTTATTCTTGGCTCTTTATGGCTTTTTTCTAACCGCCCCCCTCCCCTTGGGTCTCCCCCCACCGCCGCAATTCTTCAGTCTCCCCCTTTCCTGGGTTTCGTTTCTTTGTTCCTCGGTCTTTTCCTCCTTGTTCTTCAGTCTCTTCCCCGCTTCCTTCTTGGGTTTCCCCCTCCCTTTTCACATCCCCCACCTCATTTTTGGCATGTGTCTCTGCTGCTGCTTGGGGCTCCCCCCTGGCTCTTCCTCCCTTCATTTTTAGGTGCTTTCCCCTTTATTCCCGGCTCATTTGCCCCGTTCTCCTTGGGGCTTTTCCCACCTTCTTCCTGCCTCCCCCCCCCGCCCCTTTTTCTCGGGTCTTTTCCTCCTGATGCTTCAATCTCTTTCCTCCCTTCCCCCCGCCCCCCCCCCCCCCCGCCCCTCTTTTCCCTTGGGGCCCCTTCTCCCCGCTCTTCTCCCCTGCCCCGCCATGCCTCAGTCCGCTCCCCGCTCCAGTGACTTCGTGGCGCTTCCCCCCCGTCACAGTGCGCTCATCTCCCTCTTCTGGGGTCTTTCTGTCCCCCACCCGCTATCCCTGCTCTCCCCTTTTCTTCTTGGGTCTCTTCCCCGCTTTCATTTTGAGGCTTTTTCCCTCTTTCCCCGTCCATTCTGGGCTCTTTCTCCCGCTCTTCTCCTGGGCTCTCTCCCCTCCGTCCTTCTTGGCTCTTTTCCCCTTCTCCAGGCTGTTCCCCGCCTTAATCTTGGGGCTTCCCCCCTTCATACCTCCGTGTTTCCCTCCCTCCTCCTCGGCTCGTTTTCCCTCCAGTCTTGGGACTGCCCCCACCTATTCTTGGGTCTTCTTCCTGCCCGCTTCTAGGGGTCTTTCCCACCCACTTTTCCTCTTAAGCCTTTTCTCCCCTTATTGTTGTCTCCCTCTTTTCTTCAGGGTCTTTTCTCCTCATTCTTGGGTCTTTTGCTCCTCCTGGGCTCTTCCCCCTTCATTCTTGGGTGTCTTCCAGCCACCACCACTGTTTTGGGGAGACGTCTTTCCTCCTTACCCTTCAGCCTCTTCTCACCCCCTCATTCTTGGAGCTTCCCCTGGGGTCCCCCTTCATTCCTCTGTCGTCTTCTCTTCTTCCCCCTGGGCCTCTCTTCTTTCCCCTTTCTCTCCTTCTTCTTTGCACTGCCCCCATTCTTGGGGCTTTTGTCATCCCCTTCATGGCTCTTCCCCGCCCTTTATACTTGGGTCTTCTCCCTTTTTCTTCTTGGGTCTTTCCACCTTAGTCATTGCTCTTCCCCCTTTTCTTTTGCGGGTTTTCCTCCTTGTTTGGGGGGCTTTTCCTCCCTTTGTATTTGTGTCTTTTGTCACCTCCTTGGATCTGTGCCCCCGCCTTGGCCTTGGGTCCCTAGGGTCCTTCTGGCCCCACCCGGGCCCCCTGTGCTCCCCACCCCCCATCCCTTTGCCCCCTTCTCCCACTGCTGCTGCCCCTCTGCTTGCAGCTGCTCCAGACATGGCTTGCTGGAGCCGCCGGGCCCGGGTCCACACGAGTGCGGGGATTGGGTTGGGGGGGGCTTCCTCTTTCTTCCTTTGCTCTGCCTCCGACCTGTTCTCCTTTCTGCGTGGTGTGGGGGGCAGCTCGGGGGTCTTCTTCCTTCCCCTGGTGGGTCTTTCCCACCCGTCTTTTCTTCCTCACTCTTTTCTCCCCTTAGTCTTAACTCTCCCTCTTTTCTTCTGGGTCTTTCCTCCTTACTCTTGGGTCTTTTCCTCCTCCTGGGCTCTTCCCCCTTCATTCTTGAGTCTTTTCCTCCTGGGCTCATTATTCCTAGTGATGAAGGTTCATACACGGAGACATTTTTCATCTGGATGGTAGAGAAGAATTAAAATGGCCTTTCCACGCCTTCTTGCTGCTCACATGACTGGAGTCAAAGAAGGACCTCGCTCCATCCTTGGGGTCGGCTCCTCCCTCCTCGAGTTCACAAGCCCATGGCAACCGGAGCGGTGCATTCATGATCGCATGGCATCCCCTTCCCTGGTGCCCGGCTGAGGCTGAGGGCTGGCACCTCGGGGTCCCGGCAGGAGCAGGGGGCGCTGTGAGGCCAACGCAGGGTCAACCCCAGCCTACCCGGGTGGGTGGGGGACACAGAGGGTTCAAGTCACAGACCAATTTTCAGGGCAAGCGGGGTCACAGAGAGGTCAACGTGGGGTTACTACAGGTCAAATCCTCCCTAATTAGGTGAAAGGTCACCAACTTATTTTTGGGGAAACCAGGGGTCACAGAGAGTTCAACGTGGGGTCACCTGAGGTCACATTTGGGGTCAACTGCAGGTCAACCCCCCCTAATTAGGTGAAAGGTCCCCAACTTATTTTTGAGGAAACCAGTGCGTGTCCACACGGAAAGAGTCAAGGGGCCCAGAAGTGAGGACCTGAGCCTGCTGGGTCCTGTGGTGCACAGTGCTGGGCTTCATCCTATGAGTGCTGAGGTCCTGGGTTCCGGTCCCAGCCTCTCCCCATTTTGTGGGGAGGCGGCTTCCCCTTTCAATGGAGGGGCCTGGCTGTTGTGTCTCAAAGGGCCTAAGGCAGCAGGAGCTTTCAGCCTTCTCTTTTTTCATGGTGTTTAGGGTGCTACCCGAGGTGGCAATGATGGTGGGTTCAAGCCCCGGCCTAGCTGGAACGCCCCCTGGACATCTGTGCCCGGGGTTAAGCAGTGAATTCTTTTTTCAAACGTATTATTTTAAATATTGGGGAAAACATGTCGTGCATTTCCAGGGCATTTGGCTGGAAGGAGGGAATGAATATTTTTTAACCATTGAAACAGAAATGCATTTGATTAAGTAGAGGCTTCTGATTAATGTAGCATATAGGATACCTGTCTCCTCTTGCCTCTGGCTGGTTCACATCAGGTTAGCTGTTGAGCATCTTGAGCCCCAGCCCAATCGCAGACGCCTCTCGTCCTCGTGCCCGCACACGCAGCGCCGAGGGGCTCGGCCCAGCGCTGGCTGCAGCCCCGGCAGGGACGGGTGCTCTTGCTGCGGCCCCGTTCGCTGCGGCCCCGAGGAGCCGTGGGTCACACGCCGCTCGGCTCCCTGCGCTCCCTGCCTGTCGCTTGTGCGCTCAGCGGGAAGTTCATGTCTTCATCTTCATCTTCGCACCGGGGGCAGGGGCAGAGCTTTCCCCGCGGGCCGGTGGGTTTGAGTGCCTGCCATTAAGCGCCCTGAAGAGCTGTGACAGTCGTCTCACGGGTGCAGGGTTTTCCACCTTTTCTGCAAATCGGGGCTCTTCCACGTCCCGCGCTTAGGCACCCACCATCACCAGCAGCACCCATCACAGAGGGGGCAGGAGGGCCATTTGGCCAGGGCCTCTCAGCCACGGGGCGCCTCAAATGTAGACTTTTGTCGTTGTCTCCAAATGAGGTTCCACATACAGACACAGAGATACACTGACAGGATTGAAAGAAGAAGAAAAAAGCTAGAAAGCCAATTGTTAAATAAAAAAGGAACATTTATTACAAATGATTGCATTGTATTTTGAGCCTCGAAAAATGGAAGTGGCCTGGGGTCTCTTTCGACCGCTGAGAGGGCCTGATCACTAGTCCACTCTCACTACCCCGGCCAGGGGCTAGGGCAGGGTCACAGCACAGCGTCACCTTGCTGAGGTGCTGACATAAGCCCTTGTCTGCCCAAAGGTGGCCCCGGCACTGGCCCACCCGCTCCCGCAGCCAGCACCTCGCAGCGCGCTCCGGACCGTAAACGGAGCAATCGGGGCAGAG
>NW_005843568.1:80201-81780 GCF_000455745.1 Alligator sinensis
AATAAACGGTCTAAGAAACTTCACCTCGTGGCTGGTGCTTTTCTACGCTGAGAAGATTTGGCCGCGGGCCTTTCCAGTTGCAAGCTGGCTGAAGGATGAACTTTATCATTGTGGCTGCCGATCCGATCTGTGTTCTTACTTGTGCAAAGCAAATATTTCCCCGTCTGATGGACCAGTGGTAAAGGAGTGTGCAGCACATGGTTCCTAGTTTACAATGGTTAATGCACTACAGGACATCAGTCCTGATTTCTTTGAGGAACTGAAAAAAAAGGCCCAGTGAAGTAGTGGTGCTTTGGTATAATCTGTTGAAGTTCAGCTGTCCCTCGTCTCAAAAGAAAAAATGGTCCCAATAAAAATAAAATGCTCTGGAGATTTATGAGTTCCTTGGTGGGTTTTTTTTAGTTCAGGTGTTTCAGATCATCTCTGACTGCCTTTAATACAAGTCTTGTTATTTCTAATGGCACGGTGGGTGCTTTTTCTCTAAGGGCTGGGTCCTGGTGGTTGGAAGCTGCATTGTCACTGTTGCAAGAAGGAGAAGGACTGTGTGCATCCCCTCTGCCTCCAGGTTTTTGTGAGTCCTGTAAGCCCAGCTGTGGTCCTGCCCCCCTTGCCTGCTTAATGTAATGTCCACAGGCTTTCAGCCAGCTCTACCCATGTCATCCCTGAGGGGCTGCTTAGTTTGTGGGGAGCCAAACTCATATTCTCAGCGCTATTATATAATTGGTTTTAATATATTTTTATTTCTAAAAAAAATTACTTTTTCAAATGTATTTCTTATTAAAAGTATTGATGAAAACACGTAGTGCACTTCCAGGGCATTTGGATGGAAGGAGGGAATGAATATTTTTTTAAACTGTGAAACAAAAATGTGTTTGATTAAGTAGAGACTTCTGATTAATGTAGCATATCAGATACACAAAAATATTTTAGAACTGAGAACAGGGAGCTGAAGGTCCCTTGTGGCCACTGCGTGCGAAGTGCCTACAAGCTGGTCAGCCAGGTGCTGAATCCCTTGCTGAAAAGGGATTAGTGGCAGACGTCGCTTGACTTGGCTCGCTGGGAGTCAAGTCTCCGAGACTGGACTGGCCACATGAGGCTGCAGCCCTCAATCCCGGGAAACCGGTCCCCTTTGGGGGTCCATGCACATCGCCCCCGGAAGGACAAGCAGACAAGACGGCAGGCGAGTAGGAGTGAGCTGACCGGGAGGGAAGAAAACCAGGCCATCCTAACAGGAGGCGAAGGTAAGACAATTTTGACCCAGGAAGTGCCCTCTCCTCGGGTTCCACCACTAAGTTGTACACCCCAGGATTCATGAGCCTCGGGCGTTTGGGATGGGGGGGTTTCCTGTGTCCCAGGAAGGGACAGTGCGGCGGGGAGACCCGGGCGGGCACCCAGGCCGGCTCCGCGCTGCCGCCTGGGGCGGGACACAACGTTGGCCCAGGGCGGCCGCAGCAATGGGAAACGTCCACGAGCGGGCAGGAGCGACAGTGTCCTTCGTGGTGCGCCCGCCGCGCGGTGCGTGGAGAGGGGTCTAGCAGCGCGGGGCGCGTGCTGGGTGCGGGCGTGGCGGCTGGGGGGG
>NW_005843568.1:82143-84281 GCF_000455745.1 Alligator sinensis
GGGACCCGCCGGAGCCGCGACCCGCTGCTGCCTGGGGCTTCCCCTCCCTCTATCAGCCTCGTCCGTCCGCTCTGCCCCGGGCTCCTTCTCCTTTGCGGTCACGTCCCTCCTTTCTTCTCGGCTCTTTCCCCGCTTTTCTCCCTCCCTTCTCTGCTCTGCCCGTTTCTTCCCGGGAATCCCCCCTTCCTGGGCTCGTCCCCCGCTCCCGGCTCTTGCTCCCCGCTCCGCGTCTCTCCCCGGCTTCGCTCCTGGCTCCTGCCCCGATCCTGCGCCTGCCCCGGGCGGGTCCCCCTTCCTTCGCGCTCTTCCTCCTCGGGCTCTGCTCTCTGCCCGCTTCCCTCTCGGCCCTTCCCTGCGGGCTGCCCCTCTTCTGGGCTCTTGTCCTCCCGCCTGGGCTCTTCCTCCCCTTCTCGGGTCTTCCCCTGCTTCCTTCCTGGACTCTTCCCTCTTCCTCCTTGCGTTTTCCTCTCCAGTCAGTCTCTTCCCCCTTTTGGGGGTCTTTCCTCCTCCTGCAGATCTCACCCCCTCCCCTTGATTCCTGGGTGTTTCCCTCCCTTCTCCTGGGCTCGTCTCCCCCGCTATTCCTGGAGTTTTCTCCCCTTATTCTTGGCTCTTTCTCGCTTGTCCCAACCCTGCCGTTCCCCTTGGGTCTCCCCCCAATACTTCAGTCTCCCTCTGTCCTGGGTTTCTTTTCTCTTTGTTCCCGGGTCTTTTCCTCCTTGTTCTTCAGTCTCTTCCCCGCTTCCTTCTTGGGTTTCCCCCTCCCTTTTCACATCCCCCACTTCATTTTTGGCATGTCTCTCTGCTGCTTCTTGGGGCCCTTCCCCCCTCGTTTTTAGGCCTCTTCCCCCTCACTTTCCGGCTCTTCCTCCCTTCGTTTTTAGGTGCTTTCCCCTTTATTCCCGGCTCATTTGCCCCGTTCTCCTTGGGGCTTTTCCCACCTTCTTCCTGCCTCTCCCCCACCCCTTTTTCTTGGGTCTTTTCCTCCTGATGCTTCAATCTCCCCCCCATCCTGCCCCTGTTTCTCCTTGGGGCCCTTCTCCCTCTGGCTCCGGGGCTTGTTCCTCCTTCCTGGCTCTTTCCCTGCTTCGTGCTTGCGGCTCTTCTCCCCTGCCCCGCCATGCCTCAGTCCGCCCCCCGCTCCAGTGACTTCGTGGCGCTTCCTCCCGTCACAGTGCGCTCATCTCCCTCTTCTGGGGTCTTTCTGTCCCCCACCTATCCCTGCTCTCCCCTTTTCTTCTTGGGTCTCTTCCCCGCTTTCATTTTGGGGCTTTTTCCTCTTACCTGGCTCCCCCCGTCCATGCTGGGCTCTTTCTCCCCATCTTCTCCTGGGCTCTCTCCCCTCCGTCCTTCTTGGGTCTTTCCCCTTCTTCCGGGCTCTTCCCCCCGGCTTATCCTTGGGGCTTCCCCTCTTCATACCTCCGTGTTTCCCTCCCTCCTCCTCGGCTCGTTTCCCCTCCAGTCCTGGGGCTGCCCCCACTTATTCTTGGCTCTTCTTCCTGCCGCCTTCTTCGTGGGTCTTTCCCACCCCCTTTTCCTCTGTCTTTTCCCCCTTATTCTTCAGTCTCCCTCTTTTCTTCAGGGTCTTTTTCCTCATTCTTGGGTCTTTTGCTCCTCCTGGGCTCTTCCCCCTTCATTCTTGGGTGTCTTCCACCCACCACCACTGCTTTGGGGCGAGGTCTTTCCTCCTTACTCTTCAGCCTCTTCTCACCCCCTCATTCTTGGAGCTTCCCCTGGGGTCCCCCTTCATTCCTCTGTCTTCTTCTGCCTTTCCCCTGGGCCTCTCTTCTTCCCCCTTTCTCTCCTTCTTCTTTGGGCTGCCCCCGTTCTTGGGGCTTTTGTCACCCCCTTCGTGGCTCTTCCCCGCCCTTTATTCTTGGGTCTTCTCCCTTTTTCTTCTTGGGTCTTTCCACCTTAGTCATTGCTCTTCCCCCTTTTCTTTTGGGGGTTTTCCTCCTTGTTCTGGGGTCTTTTCCTCCCTTTGTATTTGTGTCTTTCGCCTTGGCCTTGGGTCCCTTCTGGCCCCACCCGGGCCCCCTGTGCTCCCTACCCCCCATCCCTTTGACCCCTTCTCCCACTGCTGCTGCCCCTCTGCTTGCAGCTGCTCCGGACATGGCTTGCTGGGGCCGCCCGGGCCG
>NW_005843568.1:84305-90996 GCF_000455745.1 Alligator sinensis
TCCCTGCTCAGAGCCGCCCTCCTGTGGCCGCGCCGGGCATTGCGGCGGGGAGACCCCCTCTTTTTGGGACGCTGGCATGTTCTTTCGGGCACTCGGTACCTCGCATGCGGGGTTCCTGCCCTCCTTCTCGGGGCAGGCACTGTATTCCCTGCCCGAGGCCCTGGAGACGAGTGCCCTGCCCTAGGCCAGCCGTTCTTCTGCACCCCCGCTCCCAGCCTGCAGCCTGTAAGCAGGGTCCAGGGTCCCTTGATTCGGGTTGGGTTGGTTCTGGTTCCACTTGTTGAGGTTGGCCAGAGAGGATACCCACAGACTACATGGGAGGTTGCCGGCTTCTGGGGGACACTAAGGGCATTGGGAACCCAAGGCTTAGTGACCTTCCTGTAACTCAGGTCCAGGTCTCTGCTCCTCTGTGCTGCTGCTCCTGGCACTATGAGATGCCCCCTGCACCCTGTAAACAGGGCTGCACCTCCAGCCCCTCTGACCGTGGGGGAGGAGGCCTCCTTTAGCCCTTTGGGCTCTGTGGCTTCCGTGGCGGGAGACTGAAGTCGTGGCCCTTCTCTCCTGTCTGGCCCTTTAGTCCACAGGACAGCTTCGACCCCTGATCGAGACCGCCTGCGGCACCTCTCAGCTGGCATTCAGGATTTTGCAGGTTGTCTCTGGGCTTCATAGCCCAGCAGCCACCTGTGTCCAGGGAGCACCGTCCTGTCAGCCAGGTTTCCAGTGTTTGTGGTCACCATTCATGGTGCCACCCTAGCAGTTCTGTCCAGAGTCCTGGCCCGTCACACTCGGCTTTTGGCTGGCCTGGATGTTGGCAGCCGAACCTGCATATCTCTGCCCTCACTGCTTTCTGAGGGCAGAGTGACCGTGGGTCCAGGTGAGAGTAAAAGAGGGCTGAGAAGTGGGGGCCCATAATCTGGTCCTCTGATGTGCTGACTTAAATCCAGTGTCTGTCTGTTTTTTAACCCTCAGAAGGAGAAGCAGACAAGATGGCAGATGGGCAGGTGTTAACCACTACATAGGGAAGAAACCCCTGCCTGCCCAGTGGGATGGAAAGGTAAGGGAGTTCAGACACGGTGTCTGTGCTCTCTGCAAGTTGCATCCCCAAGTTGTCGACCTTGTGATTAGCGCCTTGTGGAAGGTGGGAGCACTGGGGCAGCCGTGCACACAGGATTCGTGTCTTAGGTCCTACTGTTGTCATACGCGGGTAAGTGCTAGGGCCGTACTCGTCCTCTTTTAGTAAACTGGAGGTATGTCACATCCCCCTTGTTTTTAAGGGACACCAAGTTCGAGAGTACGATGGGCACTGGGAGATACTTTTTACTCTGTTTTTCTTGGGGTGTGGGATTTGTTGCCAGTCGACTCCAGTTCTGTTGTGTGTACTCTTGCAGGTCCCCGAAGGGCAGCTGGAGAAGAAGGAACGGAAGCAGGAAAAGAAAGCTCGGGACCAAGAAGTGTGGTTGGGGTGGGCAGGAGGGAGGGAGCAAAATGTTTAATGTATGCTTAGGTAAATACAGATGGAGACTTGTGTGTATGCTTACACTTTCAAAGGCCCATTAGGAGCAAGCAGCCGCACGCTTCAAGTTGCACCGTGCACTTGGTCTTGGGTTGGCCCCGATTGTGTGCAGGGACGTTGAGGCTTTGTGCCAGTTGTGCGTATTGATATGCAGCAGTGAAGGGTTTTGCAGGTTGTCTGGCTTGGCGAGTTAAGCAGTGGGTCAGAACAGATGAGGTTGAAGGCAGTGTGTAGGTTTTCCTTGGTTGGGCTGTTGAGCGGTTCTCGGTGTTAGCGTAGAAATGCAGGTTTGTGCTCGTTTCTGTTTGTGGCTTGGCCGTAGCTTGCTTAGGCTCTAGGTTGCGGGGCCAATTTCAGGCTGTTTGTGGTGCAGTTTGTTTGTGTCTGGACGTGAAGGCTCGTGGGTGTTTGAAAGCATTTAATCTCCAGCTCCATGACCCATGAGGATGAAGGACTCATCCTGTGTCCAAAGGATCCTAAAGGGAGTTGGTGTGCTCAGCGTGAAAACGGTAGGAGCAAGCAGGCCTAAGATGCGCACAGTCTAATAATAAACGGTCTAAGAAACTTCACCTCGTGGCTGGTGCTTTTCTACGCTGAGAAGATTTGGCCACAGGCTTTTCCTGTTGCGAGCTGGCTGAAGGATGAACTTTTTCATTCAGTCTGGCGATCCGATCTGTGTTCTTACTTGTGCAGTGCAAATATTTCCCCTTCTGTTTGACCAGCGGTAAAAGAATGTGTAACACGTGGTTCCTAGTCTTTGGTTTGCAATGGTTGGCGCGCTGTTTTTTGAAGAAAGAAAATATAAGGTCCAGTGAAGTTGTGGTGGTTTGTATAATTTAGTGGAGTTCAGCTGTTCCTTGTCTCACAAGAAAAACTGGTCCCAATAAAAATAAAGTGCTTGTTTCAGACCTTCTTCTCTGAGTGCCTTTAGCACAAGTCTTGCTGCCTCTAATGGCAGCGTCAGCCTGCGCGGAGCAGCCGGTTTTTAAACGCAGAGAAGAGAATCCGGTGCCCTGTGCTACTGCCCTACGAGTCAAGCCAGGGTTGCCAGCCGAGAGATGAGGGCAGGGAGAGAGAAAGCGGCCCCGCGCCCCGCGCCTGCAGCTCAGGCAGGCGGGAGATCAAGGCAGGGAGACAAGAACAAAGGCGTCGGTCGCTCGGGGTCACCGGGGCAGGCGGGGGCGCTGCTCGGGCGGACACACGATGCGCGACATCGACTCCGGGCCGGGGAGAGCGCCAGCGCCGGGCTCCAAGGCTCGTGTTCCCATTGGCCAGCAGGAGCCGGGAGACGACTGGGTGGAATGGGCGTTTGGCCGGGGTGACGGCCGATCCGCCCTTCTTCGCTCTGATTGGCCTGTGCCGAGGGAGGCGGGACCAGGAGCCCGGCCGCCTTGTCCGACTCCGATGCTCGGCGGGGTGCGCGCACGGGCGGCGCGGAGCCACGTCGCGCTGCTGGGCCGGTCCCGCGGGCGGACCCGGGACGCTGCGGCACGTGCTGTGGCGACCACGGCGGGTCGTGCGGGAGACTGGGTAGGTACCGCCGTGCGCGGGGCCCGTGGGGCTCTCCTCTGCGGCGGGTGCTGCAGCGCGAAGCTGCTTGTCTGTGCCGGGGCCCCTTTCCTCTCCGCCTGCCGCCTGCGCAGCCTCCCTGGCTCCTCGACGTGCTGGGCGGTGGTGCAGGGGGTGCAAGACGGGCCGTTCGCTTCTCGGCCGGCGCTGAAACCTCTCCAGCGAGCGCCTCGCCAGGCACCAGATTTCCCTTCTTTACCGAGAAAGACATGAACACGTGTTGCGGTTCCGGGAGCAGCGCCGGACATCGCTTCCGTTCCAGGGGAGTTTGGGACCTCGGTGTCAACGGCGTGAAGCTGAGAGCGGGGAGCTGAAGGGACGGTGTTATTAGTGCGTGCGTGCTCCGGAAACCTTACATTGTGCACAGATGTATCCAGTACAGCTATGTGCGTATACCGACATGCAGATAGTGTGTGTGTGTTACACACCCTCATTAACCCAGTGATCCTGTTACTACGTCTCTCCCCCTCATTAACACAGTGATCCTGTTACTACGTCTGTCCCTCTGTCTCTGTCCATGGCGATAGTGATGTAGGTGTTCAACTCTCACCCTTGCACAGCACCGCACACGAGTGTGTGTCTTTAGTGTGGGTATCACACGTGTCATGGGGCATCCGCACCCAGCATGGAGGAAACCCGGATCAGTGCTGCCCTCCCGCGGTGCGCTCCCCTTGATTCATATCCGGTCTCGTTGCACTTGCTGAGGTTGGCCAGAGACGATGCCCACAGACTACAGGGAAGGCTGCAGGCTTCTGGAGGACACTGAGTGTGTTGGGACCCCGAGGCTTAGTGACCTTCCTGTAACTCAGGTCCAGGTCTCTGCTCCTCTCTTTTGCTGGTCCGGGCACTATGAGATGCCCCCCTGCACCCTGTAAACGGGGCTGCACCCCCAACCCCTCTGACCTTGGGGGAGGAGGCTGCAGTCTGTGGCTCCCTTGGCAGGAGGCTGCAGTCGTGGCCCTGATGTCCCCAGACATGGGGCAGCTTTGACCCCTGATCGAGACCACTTGGTGCACTTGTCAGGTGGCACTGAGGGCTTTACAGGTTGTCTCTGGGCTTCATGCCCCAGCCGCCAGCTGTGTGCAGGGAGCACTGTC
This sequence comes from Alligator sinensis, assembly GCF_000455745.1. NCBI lineage: Eukaryota > Metazoa > Chordata > Crocodylia > Alligatoridae > Alligator > Alligator sinensis. Next base: position 88,485 of record NW_005843568.1, read on the forward strand.
CTGTCAGCAGTGTTTTCGGTGTTGGCGGTCCCCGTTCCCGGTGCCGCCAGTCCTTGCCCGTCGCACTCTCCTTCTGGCTGGCCCAGATGTCAGCAGCTGAGCCCGCAGATATCTGCACTTCCCCATTTCCATCGACGGAGGACAGATCAGCAGCAGATTCAGGTAAGAAAGGGAGCCAAGTTGTGACCCACAGACCCATCCTCCAAGGTGGTCAGCGTCTGTCTCTGTTTAGTATAGGCCCTGGTAGGAGAAGCAGGAAAGATGACACACAAGCAGGTATCAGCTGCCCAGGAGGGAAGAAAACCATGCTAGCCCAGGAAAAGTAAGGGAGTTTCAATGTGGTGACTCTCTTTTATTTTATTTTGTATTTTTAATTTTATTCCATCACTGAGCCGTAGACCTTGAAATTGGTGGGCCCCAGAAAGTTGGGTTCCTGACACTTCCTTCTAAGCAGGATTTGTCTTAGCTTCTGATGGTGTCATACACAGATAGGTTTTAGGTGGAGTACTCAGGATCCTGTAAATGAGAGTTATGTCGTCTCCCACTTCCTTTTCCAAGGCAGGGAGCTCTTTACTACAGTGGGCATTTTGAGCTTGCTGCTGCTCGGGTTCAAGTTTGTTCCTTCTGCAAGTGGGCAGCTGTTCCTTCCCCTGCTCACTGCTGGTATCTGGGGTTTCATTACATCCGCCAATTCAGTGTGGGCACTTGGAACCTTTTTTGGGTCCTTTGGGAGCTCTGACTTCTCTGTCAGGAAAGCCTTAGTTTTTGCCTGTTGTCCTCCAGTTGTGGGGCCGCTTGCTTTCTTGAAATGCACCACCTGAGCAACCACTGTTCGGTTGGATTTCTGGCATGCTGCCTCCTACCACGTGACAAGGACAGTGGATTTGAACGTGTGTAGTACTGGATGTCCTGTAATTGGGAGCCAGAGTCCACTGCTATTCCCAGCCAGTCGGAGAGGAGCCCCTATAAGCAGCGTGGGCGTAGCCTCCTACCGCTGGCCTGAGAGAGACAGAGCAGTCTGCCGCGTTGTGCAGCAGGACGGCCTTGGAGACAGGAGCCGAGTCTCGTTGGTAACAGCCAACTCTTTACAACCTGGAGCCTGATGACCTTCCCATGGCTGGGTTGAAGCCTGTGGCTTCCTCTCCAAACCCTGTGTCCAGGCATCTGTCCTTTCTCCTGCACCTATGCCTGGTACTCCACATCTGGACCCTTGCACCACCCTGTAACGAAGGTGTGAGTCCCGTGCATCTTGTTGGACAGTGAAGATGTGCACGGCAGTGGACCTCCCTGAAAGCAGGGTACATGTCTCAATGTGCCTCTGGGGACGGCTCTGTCCTTTGGCTGGCTGTGGGCCCACCCTGTAAGCAGGGGTCTGGGCTTATCCCTTTTGCCCCCTGCGGGCAGTCTGGCTGATGAGGCGGGCCGTGACCTGTAAGGAAGGTGCCGGTCTCAGCCGTCTTGCCTCCTGGGAGTGGAGGAGGATTTTGCAGGGTAAGGCTTGAGGACAAGCGGTTTGCAGCACGGAGCTCCTTTCTGGCCTGGAAATGCTTTTTCCCTTGTCAGAGTGTGGACAGCGAGAGAGACGAGCACCTGGGAACGAAAGCGTTTGTTATTTTCTTTTTGTTGTTCAAACCACTGCAGCGTACTTTATTTTCTTCCCAGGGCTGGGAAAGGGGCGAGATGCGTCCTCGTAGCCTTCTCCTCCCACCTCCACACCTAGGGCGATAAGCACCGCTATAGATTTCCAGGTCTTTTGGCCTCGGGGAGTGTTAGGGCCCCCCTCTAATACTTTTGGGCACGCGACCTCCCTGTATCTCAGGGCATGGGTCTTTGCCCCCCTCTTTTAGGGTGGCTAGTATGTCCTCTTGGCCACTTTATAGCTCACTTGAAGGCTTACTGCCATCCTTCTTGGGGGCAGGCACTGTATTCCCTACCCGAGTCCATGGAGGCGAGTGCCCTGGCACTTGGCCAGCTGTTCTTCTGTGCCCTCGCCCCCGGCCTGCAGCCTATAAGCAGGGTCCAGGGCCCCTTATTCCACTTGCTGAGGTTGGCCAGAGAGGATCCGCCCTCATCCAGGCACAGGCTCCCCTCGACCTTCGCCCAGCCGTTCTTCTGCGCCCTCGTCCCCGGCCTGCAGCCTGTAAGCAGGGTCCAGGGCCCCTTATTCCACTTGCTGAGGTTGGCCAGAGAGGATTCCTACAGACTACAGGGAAGGCTGCAGGCTTCTGGAGGACATTGAGTATGCTGGGACCCTGAGGCTTAGTGACCTTCCTGGAACTCGGGTCCAGGTCTCTGCTTCTCTGTTCTGCTGCTCCTGGCACTATTGAGAAGGCTTCACACTGCACCATCTCAGCAGGGCTCCACCCCCACCCCTTCTGACCCTGGATGAGGAGGCTTTTGTCAACCACCACCCTCTGGGTCCGACCACAGAGCCAATTCCCCAGCCAGCAGGTTGTGGTGGACCCAAGGCTATAATTGGTTGGTTTTGCCAAGAGGCAATCATGGGATACCA
>NW_005843569.1:0-14664 GCF_000455745.1 Alligator sinensis
ACCTCCTGGCCAGTTGGTGCCAGGAGGACATAGATTCATATAGATGTTAGGGACATGCTTTGACAGTTCAAAGCAGGCCACCACACCGGGAACATCTTCCGGGTGACAGCTGCCCAGATGGCCTGGCAGGGGCACACATAGCAGTAGTGCTGCACAAAGGCCAACTCTGCAGCCACTGCCCACTGGCAACTGGCCCAGAGAGGCAGATGCCTCAACTGGCTGTGCAGTCCCCATCCGGGTCTGGCAGGTGCACAGCAGGTCACAGCCAGGCAGCAGCCCCCACTGCCAGACTGCTGCAGTGGGTAGAGTGTGCAGGGAACTCTCAGGGCTGCTTCAGCAGTCCAGCTGGCACAAGGGGTAGTGTCCGCAGGTACCAATTGGCTGGGCCCCAGAAGCTCCTGAGAGTGAGTAGCCCTGAGCTACTTGACAGGGCAGCTTTTTGTACTGATGGGGCCAAGACAGGACAGCTTTTTATACTGCCTGGGACAGTACAGGTGCTGGCCCCGGGCTCTAGCTCCCCCTGGCTGCAGATCCAGGAAGGGCCAGGCAGGATTATTTTGCCCCAAGTGGCACAATTTGCCCCACAGCAAAGTGCATGTCTGGGCACATGTGTTGAGGCAAAAAGCCCCAGCTCAAATTTCCACTGCTTCTATTTTTGCTGCTGGAAGTACACATGCCTGCATGTGTCAACCCGCCCAATGAGGCCAGGATTTCACCAGTGAATAGAGATGAGAGAAGAGAAAAAGTGAGACATGCTAATGCTCAAGTTGAGCAAGAGCAAAAAACTAAAAGTATGACATATACCAAATGGATTCTAACAGATGGTCCCTACTTAACTGCTCAGACTATGAGTAAAACTCAGCCCCACCATACATCCACCTAGGATTGTATTCAGTCCCATTAAACTTTTCTTTGTTTCAATTAAAGTTATCCATGATGCCCTTCACAAAAAATCCTGGCTTTATTAGCAATCTCCCAAAATCTAATTTTAATGTGATTATTTTCTGTATTAGTTTTCTGTATTAGAACCAAAATTAATCCTCTGCCATGGAATGTTATCCATTTTCTTTTCATAGTAATGTGCCACTGGAGTGACTAAAAGTATTTTGGGCTCAGGGCAAATAGGGAGGTGGATGAATGTTATAAACAAATATTTTAGGGTAAGCTTGTTTAAAAATGCAGTTTTGTTTTGAGCTATGTGCTAAACTACTGGAGGAAAATCAGAGCATTTGACACTAAATTAATCAGATAAAGCTTTAGGCTAAAAAAATAGAGAGAGTGCATAATGGGAAAATACTATTCATCTCTATAGACCAATTGTTTATATTTGCCAGGGCTGTCAGCAAGACCTTTTAAAAAGTATTCTCATGATTTTGTTTATGAGTCTGTGAAGACCAACAGTAATGACTGTACTGACATTATCATTGCTTGTAATTTTTCCCCCTTAATTGCACCCTATCTGCATACATGAGAAATGATTCACATAACCACACTTCCATCTGACAATAGGAGAAGAAAAATACTACACGTGGTGTTGGAAAATTAGAAAATATTTCCTATGATGAAAATCCCAGGGAGTAAAGAAATCTCTAGCCTTTACAATGCTGCATAAAATAAAAAGAAAATACTGTGTAGCTGCATGCTTTACATATGAGATGTGCTTGTTTAACTCAACAACATATTTCTGTTCTCATTCAAAATTATATTTTTATACATTTGCCTCAGTTTTCACAAACATTACACAATTTAAAGAGACTGTGACATGCAGGAGCCCATTATTCCTTTCCTAACACAGCTCTGAATCAAGAGGAATTCTACCAAACCATATGGAATTAGTTGCACTGGTAAATGATGTTCTCAGCTTAGCCTAAATTTAGTAAAGACTCCTGGTGGAAGGCAGGATGATTCATGAAGATGTGGAGAGCACTGCAGTCAATCATACTCATCTGTGTGCCGTTTGAAAGAAAGTAGTACATATTTCCCTGAAAGAGGGGTGGCAAATCATGTTCCACTGAGGCCACTGTTGCTAGCAGGCACGAGCCAGGCACCTTCTACAAATACTGACATGTAAGGTTTCCCTTTTCCTTCACATAAGTCTTGAGAGCAGAGGGGTTTTCCATTGCTATTTCCAGTTTCCAGCAGGTATGTCTGCAAGACCAAATTTATTACCTTTGAATTGTTCCATTTTTTGGTGGCTAATACCTGAACCCGTATTTCCATAGGTCAATCCATCAAACTGCCCAGCAAGCTATCTTGCCTATGGTACTTTTCATTCTCATTTGTGGAGAGAAAGTGAAAGGAAATTGGCTGACTTGTATAGTATGCTTCAGTTAATTTCTGGCTATAAAAATTTGGTTAGAAAATCCTGTGGAATAAAAATACCACAACAAAGCACTTTACATACCAGTGTGTATGAGCTTTTAGTTCTCCCTTTTCCTTCTTTAGTAAAAATTACTGAATCCTATTTCTGTGGTTTCCAGCCTAATGAGGAAGTGATATTGTAATGTGCTTACCCTTTTTTGCTAAGGGACTGGTTTACTCATCTCAGATGCTCACTGTTTAAATATCCAGACACTGATGAGTAATCCCGGATCATGTTCACATAAAGTGCTTACTTCTTGAACAGTCTTGTCCATTAACTGCTTCCTCTCAAATAAACAAACAGATGAAAGAACCCTCTGATTTACATTTCCCTAGCAAGAAACACAAACAAGTTCTAATCCAAGAAGAAGTTTAGGAGAAATAAAATGGTGGTGAGAGTCATACTATATATCAGGGGTGTCAAACGTATGGCCTACAAGCTGGATCCACGTTACCAGCAGGCTATGGAATGTGGGGCATGACTAGCAGTGGGAAGGGCCTGCCACATAATCTGTTGTCCTGGGACCCTCTTGGACATGGCATTCAGTGGTAGAGAGGTGAGTGAGGGCTGTGTTGCTATAGCCCCACTCACCCTGCAGCTTCTTAGCTTACTGATATGGACACCACCTCTGCCACAGCAGGCAGCCGCCTGGCCTGTGGCCACTTGCCACACTATCATTGTATGGCATGCTGCCAGCAAAAGTTAAGGTTTGGACTAGCACAATCTTTTGTCCCTAAAAGTCATCCTATCAGTTCATGGCTGTTGGTAGAATAATATGTGAAAGTCTATGACATTGCTGTTGTTTTTGGTTTATTTGTTCAGTGAATAAAGGACAACAGTCCCTGACCCAGTTGTTTCAAAACATCATTTACATTTGAATTTAAAATGCTTTAGGATTTAAAAAAGAAATGTGAATGTTGTATCAGACTTCAGGTTTGGCACATCCTATGTCTGACTGTTAGCTCATTGTTTACTTATTAACAGGGCACTGGGACAGCTGAGTCCTGGGAAGCGTTTTGGAGAAATAGCCACCCATGGAAAAGGAAAAACAGAGTTGTTTTGTTTTTGGGGGTGTAGAACAATTGAGTCTCCAGATGTTGACAGCTAAATGTGAATAAAAAGAGCCCAAGCATCTGATATAATGATGACAACGCTTAGATTTTTCTCTCTGCTCCCTACAAAGGAGCATTTTAAAGTCCCTTGGAGACAGAGGGAAGAAGATATGCATAAAACGCTTTCCTGCTCTATGTTGTGCAAGACATTAACATTAGAGGACTATATTCACTCTGATCCTTTACAGGGGAATGCCATGATGTCATGCATAGTGGGCAGGATTCTGTGAGAAAGTATTATCAGATGTCTTCTGAATAAAACATCAGTGGCGAGGCAGCAAACAAGTGGCGAGGAAAATGCCTTGTTCAATGAAGCACTTAAATATGTTTGATATCTTTACCAAATTGATTCTGTTTAAGACAAACTGGTTCAAATTTTAAACCATTTCAATATGTAGCCTATGTACATAAATAATTGGTCCAATATTTAAACTAGTTTGTTGTGCTTTTTTTTTAACGAGTTCCTTACATAAATCTAAATGGCTTTGAAATCAGTTCCAAAGCTGAATTGATTCAAAATGCATTTATTGCTGACTGGTGATTGGTCTTGATGGCTTGGCCAGCAGTGCAATGTGATACTATGTGGGAGGTTAGGGTTCAAGACCAGCAGGGAGATTCTTGCACCTCTGACTGTCAGAGGCTAGAATTTTTGTAAGGGCAAAATTTTTATTCCATGGGGAGCACCCAAATTCATGCAGCCCCTAGTGTCAGGCCTCAAAGTAGTAGAGTAACTTCAAAGACAGTATTACAGCTTCTACTTCAAACAAAGGAAAGTCCAGTTTGCATGTTGCTATCAATTCATAGTTTCCACTGCAAAAGATCTTATGTTTCAGCTTTACTTATGTGAAAGATCATCATGGAAAAATAATAAAAATTGGTATGTTAAAGCTATGCCAAATATAAGACACATTTATCATACTGTCGAGGATATTTAGAACCACATGTGTTTCAACAGGCTTGCTGAAATTAATTTTCTCTCATACCTGCAACAAGTATAGTGCTCAAACAATTCACATATCTTCTATTGGTAAAAAAAAGAAGCAGCAGCAGCCTTTTTTAAGGCATTGGTATTTATGTAACAGGGAAACATACTGTTTTAAAATACAGTGATTCTTCAAAGCCTAAATCAGAGAGGGAGTGATAAAGTGGCCATAATCAATACTTTGTGGTAGATTCTCTACACTTGAGCTCTTCTGCCTTCATTCCCTGGTGCAGAAGGTGGATCAGGGATGGGAAGGAAGTGTCTGGAGTATATGGCACTCCAATTAACCCAGCTGGCAATCAGTCCCCTACCCCTCCTCTCCACCCCACTCTCACCAAGCTGTCCTACTCACCTGTGTGAGTAAACGTCCATCCTCTGCAGAAACCTCATCTATCCTCAAGCAGAGCCACCCTCTGCTACTCTTCCCTGAGATTCAGGCACAGGCAGTCAAGAACCTGTCTTATACTCCCTGCGGCTCCCAACACCTGGCAAAGCAGCAGTCAGTAGAGCAGCCAGCATCTATCTTCCCTTCATGTAAGAAGAGGCAGATAAAATAATCCTGTACACCAAGTAGACCCAACAGGACTAGGGATACACAGCTATACAACATGCCATCAAGTACAAAATAACAATCATGTCTTCAAGTTAATATTGTGCATCCTTACCCTGCGATGTTAGCCATCGAGCTTAGAGCATCATATCCTTGAGCAATAGTGACTCGAGGAACTTGGTCCATTGCCAAGACTGTGGCTTTGCGTTGGGCAAGTTTGTCTAGGAGGTCCGGGTTCTGAGCAGGGTAAATGAAGCTGACAAGTGTTGCGTTTTCTTTGAGCAAAATGGCTTCGTGCACTCCCAGCTCTTCATTAAAACATGGGGCTCGTACCTTAATTAGATATGAAGGATACCATATTTTACTGCTTTAATTAAACAAGTTCAATATGAGGACTTCAGTGGCTGCTAATTTTAATTTAATATGAAATGCAGTTTTTAAAAGTCAACTAAAACACATGAAATACCTTTCCTAACGCTAACCCCCTGTGCCATATGGTGTCCTATTGTCTCCCTAAGTAGCGGATCCTGATGCATGATTACAGCCTTAGATTCGATTTTAGTAAAAAAAAATGGTTTTCAAGGCTCTTCAATTTATTTGGGCCCACGGGCTGAATCTGGACTGCAAGGCTTCTTGCCACCCAGGCAATCCACCTCCAGGGTTGGAGTGGCAGCTTGTCAGACCACAGTTCAAGCCCTTGCTTCTTGGGCAGCTCCAGTTTAAATGAATTTATATCAAATGATCTTATCCCACTGATTAAGTAGTGATTTAAGGTCTGGACATAAGACATACTTGCATTGGTTTAATACACCAGTATGAATTGCACCAGGATTCAGAGCAGAAAGACAACCAGCTTATCCCAATATAACAAATCGTTATTATGGCACCTTACTAGTAGTTAGAGGGTAAGCCAGTAGCAGTCTGCTTATATTAACAGCTTCCCTGGGGTAACTTGTGGACAACACTACAGTGGTATACTTTTACTTCTGATCCATAGAGAGGCAATTTTCCTTTGGATTGAGTGTAGGGCTTTTGTTGGTTACCCAATCCCCATTTAAAATTATATAAAGGCCAACTGCACTAGTGTAAACATGTTCTATACAAAGGCCTATTAATTGGGATGGAATAGAACGCAATCTTCGACAGAATAACTTAGGATGTATATGGAGCAAAATCTCTTTGGGAACATAAAGAGATGTTCCCCCCCCGACATATGATACATTAAGTCATTAATGATGCACTTAAAGCTGTTGGTTTTCTGAAAACGTATGAAGTTATACTTCTTTTCTATATGATTTAATGGCAGACGTAAGTTTTTATACTTCTATAATTTTATTTTTATTCTCATTTTTTGTTGGAATCTCTCTCACCTAATATTTGTGTCCTGCCATCAAAATAAATATATGGTTCATGTCATATGCTAAACTTGCCTTTAAAACAATATCTGAGCCAAATACAGTTTTCATATCATTGATTACTGCTCCAGCCTCTTTGTATTGCTCGTCAGAGAATTTTGCTTCTTTGCCAGCTCCATGTTCCACTTGTACATTAAAGCCCTGTTTAACTAAGATCTGGACACCAGCAGGAGAGACTGCCACTCGCTTCTCATTTTTGTATGTTTCTTTGGGGATACCGACAACCAGATCCTTGTAGTGAAATCCTAAGTAAAAATCAAGAAAAAATATGATTTTCTCTGATGCATATAAAATTTTATGTATAGGAGATTTTCAAAAGCACAAAGGACATTTCAATATTTAAATTCCAGTAGAGGTGAATGTAACTAGAATGCCTGATTCCATTAGGCACCTCTGAAATTTCCGCCCTATGAAATCCCAGGATTATTCATTTAAGTCTTTATGCACATGAAGAGTCCTTACACACAGAAATAGTCCAATTGGTTGACTGCAGTGGGACTATTTACATGAGGAAGAATGACAGGATTGGGCCCTATATTTCTGTAAATAACAGAGAATAACCAGAGAAAACATTTCACTATTACACTTTGTACAGTGTATCTTTCCACAGCCAGCTCACATGGTCACACAAATGCATTCATGAATGCCAAAAGAATAACAAATTAAAGTCTGGTTTATAAAAGCCTTGGCTGGAATACTGCTTATACAAGTTTTCATGCTGTTTACCCTGAAAAAGGTGTAGAACTGACCACAATTAAGTGACAACCTCAATTCCACTCATTCATGAGCTGGGAAAACCGAAGATGATACCACAGGGTTAGGAAAGGAAGCTCTGTTTTTACTGGCTTCACTTGTGAATAAACTGTGCTTGTTAAGAGAGATGAAGGCATTTTAATAAATAGTCTAAGCCAGGAGTGTAAAACTTACATCCTGCATCTGGCTCACAGAGTCATGTTGTGTGGCCCCTGGTAGAGAGGCCATAAATTTGGAGGTGGAGCAAGCGGGGGTGAGGCTTACCACAGAAATCTGGGACACAGAGCCCTGCTGGGCATGTGTGTCACCAGCAGGGTGTAAGCAATGACTGTGTTATCTGCTGCCACCTCCACTCACCCCACCATGTCCAGATCTGTCCCTGGGCATGGAGTGAGTTTGACACCCCTTGTCTAAGCAACATTTGTGTAGATGTTTAAGGACCTGATCCTGCAAGGATTCACAGCAATAGTTGAAAGTGAACTGTGAATGTTTTCAGGTTCAGGCCCAAAACTATTTTTCATACAGGAGCTTAGCCCCTGCAATCTAAGTAGAGTTTTTCATGGCTCCAATGAAACTGGATTGGGCTCTTTAAGAATTGCATTCATCTCTGCACTGAGGGCCAGCACCAATGCCCATGGTTTACTTGAGTGCCTGTTATATGCCTTTAAGAGTAGGTTTTAGAAATGCATCAAACGTTGGCTTGCTTACAATGGTTAATATGGAACAAGTCACTGAAATGTTATCACCATCATTTTACTGTACACCAATTGCACAAGCTTCAGCACCTGTTTACCTAAACCTACATTGTCAGCTCAGTGCCAGAGAGCATTCCACATGTGGCTACACAGACAAGACTGATGCACATGGCCAGGATATTTCTATTCAGACCATGCTAAACAGAGCAAGTCAATGCTGATGTATGCATGGTATCAGTGCTAACTTGTACACAAGCTGGGAATGACTATACAAACTTTACCCCTAAACAAAAGAAAGCAACAGCTAGTACTTATAATGTTATAAAGCAAGAAAGTGTTAAGGGGAGTTTACTAGAGAACATAATAGATCTGTCCTGGAAATGCTTCACATGAGAACCATGTGAATAGCTGCAGGTTTTACATCATTGGGCTCTTAAAAAAATGCCTTTTTCTGATTAATTCAGAAAACAGCTTTTAATGGTCATGTATTACAGACAAAGTATGTGCTTGCTTAAATAAAATTAAACTGGAAGAGTGTGTAGCTTCACAATGAAAGAATATTTACAATTAAACCAAAATACTGACAAGATTTAGAATCAGAAAATTACGGCTGGAAGGGACCTCAGAAGGCCATCTAGTCCAACTCCCTGCTCAAAGCAGAAGCATCCCCAACTAGCCAGAGCCATCCCTAGGGGTGTGCAGGGCCCAGGGCATATCAGTGCATGTGGGGCTGGGGCGGTGCACACCAGAGCAGGGGTGGGAGGGGGGAGTGGCCAGAGCATGGAGCCGGCGGTGTGCAGCGGTTGCAGTGGGGCCTGTACAGCACTGTCCATGGAGCCCCCCAAAGCGCGGGGCCCAGGGCAGTCACCCCAATTCGCACCCCCCCACAAGGGACAGCCCTGCAACTAGCATTACATAAGAAAGCAGCTTGACCCAAAAGCTAACATAAAAACTATATCCTCCTCAACTTACTAAAGCAAGCTTTCCATTGGTTAAATGGTGCTATTAGCCACACTTTTTAGCAAGTGGTGGTAAGCAAGATACCCCATTCCAGGAGCAATTATTTTCCAGACACCCTCTGATTCACAAGTGGTTCTTTCTGTAGTGAGGACAGTAATATATCACTGGCAGTAAGTTACTTCCCTCAACCTTACAAATTCAGGTAAGTGAGCGCAATGGCAAGTACACGTAATCACAATGGAACAAAGACTCTGCCTATTCCCAACCCACTTAATTTGGAGAGGAAGTAGAGAGAGAGGTTATCCCCACATGGTTAGACCCAAGATCTAGGCAGTTCATGTAGATCCATAAAGGTTCTCACTCTGGCTATTCCAAATCATACTCTAGTCTATAGGCTTGATGGAACTACAGAGCTGAGTAAAGAGCAGCATTTGACCCTTGTTGGTTCCTGTGTGCTGGACTGTACATAATTAGGAACACAGGCCTGGAAGAGACCTGCTAGGTCACTAAACATAGCCCTTGGCAATTGTAGGTACCATGGCATACAATCCCTTTCTTAAGCTAATAAAGCTCCATCTTAAAAATATTAAGGTGTTTTGCCCCTACAGGTCTTTGTTCCAGATTTCCCATGAGGCCTCCAACTCCCTTTGTCTGTCCTTGTTTTGGGCAGAACTGGTTTATGTCTCCCCTTATTGTTCTCCCTCATCTTCAGTGTTTCCAGACAGTCTTTGATTGGATGTGAGGTTCAAACAAGTTCACATATGTTTTCTGAATATAATGACTGGATTTATCTCAAGCCATCGCCCATGCCTTCTGCATATGGCCAGACCATGGTTCAGCTCTGTCTTAACTCCTGTGAATCCAGGCAGGCAGCAGCACAAAGAGAGCAGGTCAAAACAGGAACATATAAAACTTTCATAGAAATAATATCTCAATTTCCCATGTTTTCCACAGCAATATTACTTTCCCCCAGAACTGGGATTCCTGGGGGGGAAGGGAGAGGGAGGGCAACCTGGGGGAAGCATGTGTGACACACCTGACCATGGAGAGACATATACTTGAAGTAGTCCAAACTCTGTTACAATTTGGAGAGCTTCAAATCAGGGCATTTCAGGCCATAGACAACCATACAGCCCCCAAATGTATCCTTCTACCAGCATGCTTCAGAATGGCCACAATGGCATGCAGTGGCATGTTCTTCAGCCATGAGTGGGGGAGGTAGGCAACAGAATGGGCAGACAGTCAATGAATGCACTCTCGTGTACTCAGCGCCTCTGGTTTCCCAATTCTAAGAGCCAAAAGCCATGCAAAGAATCATTTTCTCTATTCTTGGGAATACCTTGCATGACTCTCAGGCTCTGGTGGCTGCTGAGGATGGCCAAGCACATATAAGTGATCATTGGCTGACTGCTTCATTCTTCCTCTACTCATGCAGGGGGGTGGGAGCAAAGCACTGTAAGATGCAAAAGGACTGAGCAACAGTCAAACACTGTTGTGTTTTGTGAAGCATGCATGTGTAACTAGAAATGTTTCAGAATGAAGCATTTCAAAGCAATTGCTGTTTTTGGAGTGCTTCAGTCATTCTTAGAGCACTTCACAGCCTTTCCATTCCCCATTTAAAGAAGTAGCATCTCCCCTGGGCCCCTACCTCCCACTTAATTGGTGTCAATTCCATAAGAAAAACAGCTCAGGCTCAGTAACGTCTGGCACAAGCTTCTGGCTGGGAATTAAATGCTTACCAATAGGGGTGTGAGAAGCAAGCCCTATTGGATTCGGATTCAGCCTGAATCAGGGACAGTGGTTTGATTGGTTGATTCGGATCACTATCCCTGAAACTGAAGATTCGATGCTAATTTGGAGAATCAGCGATTCAGACTCAGACACAGCTTTATAAGTTTTTTCTACATACCTTGAGGTAGTAGGCCCAGCTCTTGAATGCTGCGATGCTGGGGTACATGAAGCATCCCACAGGAGTGGGGGGGGGCCCCCACATGCTCGGTGGCAAACCCAGAAGTGGATCGGCAGTACTTCCGGTCCACTTCTGGGTCTTCAGGGAGTGCGTTGGGGGGCCCCCCACACCTCCCCGACTCGGTGATTGGCCACAGGGGGACCCCAGGGGCTCCCCCCCCAGACCCAGGAGGTACCAGTCACTGAGACAGCAGGGTGTAGGGGGGCCCCCCTGCATACTCCTCGGCAGACCCAGAAGTGGACTAGAAGTGCTTCTGGTCCACTTCCAGGTCTGCTGCCAAGCGTACTGGGGAGCCCCTCACACTTCTGTGGGATGCTCCATGTGCCCCAGCATTGCAGCATTCACAAACTGCCTGGTACCTAGAGGTATGTAGAAAAAACATTTAAAGCTGTCTCTATGTCCAAGTCTCCAAATCTTTCCGAATCTCTCTGAATAGATTCAGAGGGTTCCAATTCGATTTGGAGAGATTAAAGGGTCCTCTGATTCAATTTGGATTTGGAGATTCAACCACCGAATCGGGTTGAATCTCTGCCGAATTAAATCAGAGACCGAAGCTTTGCACAGCCCTACCTACCAACATAGTTCCTTTTTGAGTCTCACTACCCAAGAGATGTATAGCAAGGATCACAGAGTCTCCACATGCATGGCCTGATTTCCCAAGCCAGAATATACTGATTTGGAGACTGGCTGAGGCCTATTCCCTGACAAACCAGTAGAGAAGACAACTTCAACAGGGGAAAGCCACAGATTTCCTTCTGTGGATCTGTCTCCTCCCCATATATTTTCAAAAGACAATTGGGACCCAACTTATTAACATTTCCTACTAACACATGCGTTAACCTTTAAACATGAGAAACCTACTACTGATTGGGTACTATGTCTATCATACTTTAATAAAAGCAGGCAAGCAGTAAAGTACTAGTCATTTTTGCCATGTCTTAAATTAGCAGGTTTCTCCATGTCAATATTCCAGACTTTATATAACTGATTTCACAGTGTGGAAAGGGCAAATTTTTGCCATTTTTGCCTATCTTCTATAATTCACAGCATCAACTTTCCTTCTATGGTAGACAGGTAAAGACCAGCATCTGGCTCTGTAGCTTTCTTCTTGGGCCTCAAAAAGAAAGCATGATCCTATATCACATGTGGAGATGCAGAATCCCCTGACATGACTTACCACTATTTCCACTGCCTATAAGCAACTCCTATCTGGACAAATTCTATCCCAGAAATGCAATTCCTATGGGCTTTATCTGATGGCAAAATATTATTCTAAAAGTGTTCCTGATATAAACTATGCTGAGAGAGTAACATACCCCACTAACAAAGTTCCAACCTTTGTATGTACATGAAAATCATTCTTCCTGTGGCTACTTTATATGGACATTTTTCTTCATTTCCATTTATTTTAAGATAAGTAAAAGTGTGACACCTTTAGGACCCTGGGGATCCTAATTTCCATAATGTCTTCCTGGAAATTGGCAGCTGTTAGTATGAAGTGCTCAGTGTCTGCAGAAGAAGTCTTTGAAGTAAAAGTGCTCATGGTTTGATGGTTCTCCTCACTGTAGATTGCCAGTTTGAGCACCTGCACACTCCACCCAAGCTTTTATGCTCCCCAGATCCAAGTTTACTGCTGTAATTCACCTCCAAATAGTAGTTCCTTCAGCTCTGTGCTTTAATGCATAGATAACAAAACATACCACATGATGTGTTAATCCTAGTGATGGGCCATAAGCAAAAGAACTGATCTGAATCAAAATTTCACACCTATTCCCATCCATCCCTGCTTGACCCTTTTTTTAGCTTGCCATTTATTTCATATTTGTGCTGTACTGTCACAAGCTGGGGGCTGTGCAAGCTCCTACACAAATGCACTACAGCCTTGTAGATCTGTTGCTGTTTGTGGCCCCAAGCTTCCTGTGTACAAATTCTGTCGTTCAGCCTGAACCTTATATAGCAGGGGTGCTCAACCATAGACCCTCAGGCCAGATTTAGCCCGCAGAGCCACGTCATCCAGACTGCAGGGCTCCCCATAAATTCTAAGATTTGGAGGTGCAGGAGTGGTGGCAGCAGTGGTGGCAGCAACAGGGCCTGATCAGGGTAAGCAAAAGCTGGCTAGTGGCAGTGCAGGGCCTGATCCAGCAGTGCAGGGCTGGCCAGAGGCAGCATGGGGCCCAGTCTGGGAGTGCAGGGTTTGATCCAGCAGCATGGCGTGTAGGCTCATGGGGCCCTATCTGGCATCAGTGTGGAATGGAAACATGCAGGACCTGACCCAGCAGTGCAGGGCAAACCAGAGGCGCACAGGGTCTGATTCTAGCATGTAAGTACCAATACTGCCAGCAGGCCATCTGCACACCATTCCTCTAGCCCATAGGACCAAAAAGTTGAGCACCACTAGTATAAGGTTTTACTATGCAAGACACAACGCACACGCAGACAGTAGATCAATGAATGAGTTTACAAAACTGGCTCAAAGTGTTTAGCATTAGAATACAGTGCTTTCCATCAAGTACTAAAATGAGACAACTTAATTTTGGATTTGGAGTTTGACTTTCAGTGGCACCTCAGACCTCAGTTCCAACTGCATTCCAGAAATCTCCTTTTGAAGAGGAGGAAGGACACCTGATACCCAAAAGTTTGCCCAACAGCAATCCCAACTATATTATACTTTGTGATAGCTTTTACTGGATCAACTATATAGCTGGTCGAGTAGTTAGTAAAAGCTTTCCCAAAGAATCCGTGCTTCTCGTATAACCTCCTTTTTAGTAAGTAACCAAAATTCATACTATAGACATTAGTTACCCACTTAACAATTACACATTTCTTAGGTACAAGTAACATTGTAATAATTTCACTGAATACCATCCTTCCATGATCTTCTACAATAGAAATATATCTTTTCACATTTTTATCTCTTGGCCCAAAGCGTGTTCACAAACTGAGAGACCAGGGACAAGTATACATGTATGTGAATAGCTATGATTATGCTCTCCTTCTGCAGGTGTATGGATAAAAGAAATATTTAACTTAATCCTGGGGTATCTCAGGTGTACACAAAAATCTTCACCAAAATGGCAAGAACTTACAAAATTGAACTAGGTAACTAAACATCACTGAAAATCTTCCATTATCATCCTTCCCTCCACCCTTTTCTTCAGCTTTTTTTGGGGTATTGTTAAACCTCCTCTCCCATCTATATTTGATCTGCCGTGTATATACGGTTGATCTGGAATATTTGCTTTTTAGTAGATTTTTCATCATACATTTTCATTAATTCTCATGCTAAAGACACCACAGGTTCTATTATTTTATTTCCATACAGAACTTGTTAACTAGATTGTGGCTTTATTTCACATTTATATAAAAGTCTTTCCTTCCCAGTATAAATTCTTATGTTAGCTGCTTAAAGGGTTTTAAGTCCTTTGCAACTAGTATTTGAGCCATCCAAATCAAACGCTCCTCCAGAAAATTAAAATTTTCCACAGCTCCACTCAGTCTGGATATAGTTAGCAACATCTTAAACCATATCCTTATGTCATCCCATATTTTAAAGGGATCCTGTCAACTTAGTTTAGGACCAGAATTTGGGTTCTGAACAAAGCATACACACACCACACAAACACAAAAAGGTTATTTCAAAGCTCACTGGGAAAAAAAAGAAATATTTTTTCATAATTTTCTTACAAATCCATTAAAAGCAGATTGATTATTTAGAGATTCTTCTCTAGGGCTTGTGAATACAAACACAATAGCTTGGTACTAATGAATAGCAATTGAAAAGTGAAAATGACTATAAAACAGGCCCATTCTATTTAGTTTCCCAGACTGAAGGGCAAAGAGCAATAAAATACCATAAATAGGGAAAG
>NW_005843569.1:14695-16309 GCF_000455745.1 Alligator sinensis
CATTCTTTCGCTTATGATATTATAAAGTTGTCTTATTAACAGGGAAGTGGACATTTAAAAAATATTTTTGTGAAATACCAATGGACTGGTATCTTATTTTACCTCTATTTGACAAAATGCTTATCACACCTTCTTGTTTCATGGAAAGAGTTATTAAAAAGAGCTCAATCTGCCTCTCTCCACTTCCCCTCCATTTTGCTTATTTATAAAACATTGAAATGTCATTTCTGGTTTTGTTCATTAGCATTTATTTGTTGTTAGTTGTTCATGGCAGTACAAGCAATGTGACTGGAAACTGCTTCCCAGGCATGCAAGAAAGGATGCCCTGAGAAGTTTGGAGTCAAAGGACAGAATATCAAAGAGATGTTTAAGGAAGGGTAGGAAAGAAGGAATGTATTAAACATAATTCTTGCACCCCTAATATGCAGCCATTCAGCAAGTTAAATAGGGTCTATTAAAGTCTTCAGGAGTTTTGCTATTGCCTTCATCTAGGAGCAGGACTAGCTTAAAATGTATGTATTCAAGTGGAAAATTAAAAAGAACATTACAATAGGTAATTTGTATACCTCACTCCTATGCAAGTAGAGTTAGCAACTATTCACCTATTTATTCAAATCCAGGTTAGTAAGTACTGGAGACAGAAGTATTAAAGTAAATACAATCTGCAGGATGAACACAATCTCAAACCCTAGCATGATAGAGTCTGGTATGTACTGCAGAACTTACCTGTGAGGCTCAGTGGGTACATCTACATGTACGCCTTACTGCAGTTGACTAATTAGCTCTGCAGTAAAGTGTCACAGTCTACATGTGCACTCATATTAGGGCTCAGTAAACTAATTAACTCTACTGTAGGATAGTACAACAGAGTAATTTCATGTGCTAAAACACATGTCTAGACCGTGGGTGCTAGAGTTCAGGGGCTGCCTGCCACCTAGCCCCGCACTATAGCACCCTTGTGTCCCAGCCAGCCCCTCCGCCACCTGACACCAACATCTGGAGTCTGGGGCTGCGCTGCTCCGACTCGAATTGCTGGAGTCGCAGGTGCATGTGAAGACGCTGAGGCCAGGAAGCAGCTGACTCCAGCGCATTAATAGCACATGTAGATGAACTCAGTAAGTACTCAGGCAGTTAGCCTGCACTTAGCTCAGTGCTACCAAGGCTACACTGTTAGCAATACCCTAGCAAGTAGGACTGTGTGAAGCTTCAGGTGCTGATTCAATTCAGAGGACATTTGGCTTGATTTGATGGCCGAACCTCTGAATCCGAATCGAATCAAGGGACCAATTAAAAGGTCAGAATCAATTTGAAGCTCTCCGAATTGATTCAGGACAGATTCAGAGAGCTTTGGCAATTCAGGCAGTCCCTGCTGGCTACAGCAGGGAGCTGGACGCAGACTCCATGCTGGTAAGTAGGGGGCAGGGGAGGGAAGGGGAAGGGAGGGGACCATTGGGGGATCCCTGCCAGGCCCCATCCACTGCCTGCTCTCTCAGCCCCCCTGAGTGCCTCCCGACCCCCCGCTCACTGTCCCAGCCTGCCCCCCCACGGCTGCCTTGCCCACCCCAGCTCCATTTTTTTTTTTTAAGAGCCCCCGCTCAGTGGCTGGGGGCCGGC
>NW_005843569.1:16479-60638 GCF_000455745.1 Alligator sinensis
TAAGGGCCAGGAGCTGGGGTGGACAGGGCAGCCAAGGGGGAATGGGGGAGTGGGCAGGAGTCTGGGGGCTCGTGACAGAGCCCCCCCATGCAGTGCGGGGCAGTAGGGGGCAGCGGGGATTGCCCTCCTGCCTGGCATCCAGTGAGTGAGGCCTTTTTTTTTTTTTCTAAAGAGCCAGGAGCTGGGGCCGGGCAGGGCTGGGAGATCGAGCAGGGGACGGGTCTGTGTGATTCAGAGATTCTGCTGAATCAGCAGCAGCCAAATCTCCGAATCAGATTCAGCTGAATTGATTCAGGACAGTGATTCGAATCACCGAATCAAATCACTGTCCCCCAAATCAGCCAAATCTGAATCTGAAGCGAATACTAGCCGCTGCATAGATGCCTACTAGCAAGGTACTTTGGAGCTATCTTGGGTATAACTACATAGAGTGTAATCACTGGAGTGAACAGAATATAGGCATAGTTTTATGCCATGATCCAACGAAGACATATGCACCTCTGACTTTCAGAACATGAGTAGCTCCATTGACTTGAACATGTGAGGAAAGTGGTAGTCTTGCCTGAGTATGTGGACATAAGTACATTTGCACCCCTTTCAAAAAGGCAGCACTTCTAATTATTTTGTGTGAACGAGCCAAGAACAATTCAAAGTCAGTTCAATTCAGTTGAAATCCCAACTTTAACTCTGCTTTATCCAGAGTTAAAGTTGTAAATTTAAATTGTTCTCAGCTTTTGCACATATAACAATTAGACTGAAACAACTGCTGCCCTTTTGAAACATTCTCCTTTGAAAGGGCTCTAAATGTATGTGTGTCCACTCTCTAAGATAGTGGTTCTCAACCTTTTTAGGCTCAAGGCACCCCTAGGCATGAGGAGAGGCATGCGCATGATAAGAGGTCAGGAAAAAAGACCTTATGATGAGAGGATGAGAGCTATGGGACTCTTCAGCCTGGAAAAGTGCAGGCTCAGGGGCGATCTGGTGGCCACCTATAAGTTTATCAGGGGTGCTCACCAGGATCTGGGGAAACGTCTGTTCACCAGAGCACCCCAAGGGATGACAAGATCAAACAGTCACAAACTCGTCCGCGACCAATTCAGGCTGGACATAAGGAAGAACTTCTTTACTGTCCGAACCCCGCAGGTTTGGAAGAGACTGCCACTGGAGGTGCTTCAAGCACTTACTTTGAATGCCTTCAAGAGACATTTGGATGTCTATCTTGCTGGGATCCTATGACCCCTATTGACTTCCTGCCCTTTGGGCAGGGGGCTGGACTCAATGATCTTCTGAGGTCCCTTCCAGCTCTAATGTCTATGAATCTATAAATAGGCTTAAGACAACCATCAGAAAATGGCAGCTCTGACTTTCCATTCATTTTTTAACTACAGGAATATAAAACGGGCAATTCTTCTGTTGCAAAAAACTCAGAAAGACCACAGCATGTCCAAATGTTTTTGACACTGTGGGTTCCTCTTTGAAATCTCTACATTTATCTTGTGAATCATTATCGCAACTGTGTTACCATTTTATCACCTCAAGGCACCCTTAAAAGGATCTTAAGAAATCTTGGGTGCCATGGCCCTTGAGAATCTTGCCCTAAAATATTTCCTTTAGGACAATGTCTTTTGATTTTTAAATCTATCTTTTTGCATGCTCAGAGCATTCTGAATGTAATATACTTTCCAAAAACTCATTTAAGACATGATTTCCACATTCTTTTCATTTGAGTCTGTTCACGATTTCTCAGTTTTCTTACTGAAACTATGTAAGCAGGACCATAAAGAAAATGGCTATTAAAGATTGTTTATTTTATGCTTACAAGAACAGTAGTTTAGATTATTTTATTATGTTCCAGACAGTGATTGCCCAATGAGATAATGTAAGCAAAGTAAAATAAATGAGAAACACAGTTTAATTATAAAAAGCACTATTTAGAAATACATACTGGTACATTTGCAGTTGATAAATACTGGACATAACTCAACTGTCTATGGTACATGCAGAAAAGATTACCTTGGGCAGATCCAGGATTGAACCACGGGGGCATAGCAAAACCCACTTTGGCTGTGTGGCACAGCACAATGAATAGGGTCATTGTGCATGTGTCATACAGTCGAAGCGGGTGTGGCCACAGGCCCTTGCTGTGATCCTGGATGGGAGTTCACTGGCATGTCAGCCTAGCTCCTGCCAGAGATCTGCATGTGCTATGAGCTCTATGAGCACCAGTGTAGGGTCTGCTTGGAGTCCCTGCTCTCAGGAGCCTGCTCCAGTTTTCTCTTCCCTTCCCTCCTTTCCTACCCCCCACCAAAATTCAGCAACAGGGGAAAGAAGGGGACAAGGCAGTGCACAGCCCTGTGAGAGCTGGGGATCAGGGTAGCTGCTGCTCATTGGTTTCTTTCCTCTGCTGCTGAACTCAGTGATGAGGAGGAGGGAAGGAAAGAGCAAACAGCAGCAAGCTATGGAGCTGCCTGAAAGCAGCAAACCCAGAAAGACCAGCCAGTGAGCTCATATCACTCCCAGCACATGTGAAGATCCTAGCAGGAGGTCTGCTGACATGCCAGTGTGCACTGAAAATTTAGTGTGCAGGAGACACACAACCAAAGTGGGGTGCAACTGCACTGTCACACCCCCTTTGGATCTGTCCCTGAACATTATTGACATATCACAGCAACAACCAAATTACAGACAGACAGAAAGACAGAAAGAATATTTGGAGATTTGGACATTTATAGTCCCAAGCTTTATCTGCAGCCAAGGAAGAAACCATACCACTTGATTCAGATAACTGTATGAAAATGCACAACGCTAGTTAAAAAAGCAAACAAAAAAACCTGTACAGTCTTACAAAGCAAGCTCATCCCAGCAAGCGTTTCTTTAGGATTCTTGAATCAGAGTTGCTACTGGAATTTCTGGTAATGGCAATTGAAAGATGCTGTGTAAAACAGAAATAGAAAAAAAAGTCAAAAGTAGACAAGCAGAAGGAGAGAAAGGAAGAAAGAACAAGGAGCCCCAATAAGGTCTAGAAGAGAAATTCTTCCAAATCCCTGTCATTCTCTGGACAACTTCATGGATCACCTGCTGGCTTGATTGATTTATTACTTGATCCCCACAAATAAAGACTTTGCATACCCCCAGTACTACACAGATCAAAGTGTAAGAAGTACTGCTTTAAAACCAACCCTTCTTCTTTAGCATATTTTTAAGCGGAGTGCCACAACCTACCTATTTTTTTAAAATGATCCAGAGAATTAAAAATGATAAATTAATTCTATTCTTTGGGAAATGTATTTGAATCTGGTGTTTTGTTTTATACCATGGAATAGATAGGGGTCAGCTGTAAAATTTAAATATCAATCTAGACCTGGGGGCAGATTTTTAATCACCTGGCAGCTCAGCTTCTTTGGACCTAAAGATTAAAATTAGGCCTATACAACTGACAGACCAAGGGTGGCCAAATTTCCTAAGCCTTCTAGCCACGAATTGACATCCTGACGTGGCCAAGAGTCACAGACACAAAACTTTCAAGATACGCTAGCCCCAGATTACCAGAATAAGTGCTGTATACAGTCCCCCACCTCAAATAGTAATTTGTAGATAAATATTCTTCAGGGGCTGTATTTAAACTGTCCAGGAGCCACATGCAACTTGTGAGCTGCGGTTTGGCTATTCCTCTCATAGACTTCAGACAACATGGTGCCAGAACAGCATATGGGATAATGCCTCACTTTTTCCATGTGGTTGTATTAGAAGCAGAAACTTGGAATTACAGGTTTTCCTTTCTGAATATAAGCCTGCTTCATCCTTTTATATATATAAGTAAAATGAAAAGACAGGCATGTATATATGTGAAGAAACAGGTTTATTTTCAGAAAGGAAAATCTCTAATTCCAAGTTTCTGCTTCATATATATATATCTCAGAAACTTGGAATTAGAGTTTTCATATGTATGTACACATAAGTACACACATGTATAAATATAGTAAAAAATGTTCATCAGAGAAACACTTGATCTTGCAAAGAGAGTAGGAAGTGCTGCTCTGCATCTCACATCATAGGGCAGGTAGCCTTCTAAGGATAAATACAGAGCAATAACTATCAGAAAGATAAAGTCATCTTACATCATTTACAAAACAAACAAGAATTCCTCTGTGACATCAGCTTCCCTATGACTCTCCTTGCTGCCTGTTTTACTCCTGTGGTATAGCAGCTACAAGGCTCATCTCTCTTTTGCAGAATTTTAAGTTGCTTCCTTTTAGTATGACCTATTAGTGTATCAGCTGGCAGTGAAACACTAAACATAATTTTCCAAGAGCCCCACTGAATTTTCCCTTTGATGGCAGTTTGGCAGTTTGTATCATGTGTATCTCATTGGGTGCTGTGCCACATGAATGAGATTCAAGGCTGATAACCTGTGAATGTCACAAGAATGGCCCATTTGCAAATATCTAGATGGTCTAATAAAAGATATCACCTCTACCACAATTTCTGATTCCATATTGAAAACAGAATTTATGGTCGCCCTTCACTCTGAGTTGCCTTCTAGTGATAAATGTGATTAGACCATTTTCTCTTAATGCAATATTTTGCATTATTCCTAAAAGACTTGCTAATCCCTTTTTCTATAAATCATGGTCATGTAATATCAGTCAAGTTATTTAGGCATTGTTATTAATGTTATAGTAGTTATATTACTAAATGAACAGTTTCTGTGTATGGGATACTTTTCTCCTGTTTCACCAGATCCTACTACATATCCAAGAGAGCTTCCATGTGCTGATTTAAACAGGTGATCCCAATGTTAGACCAAACATAAGGCTGGGAGCCAGGAACTCCTCAATTCAGTTTCTAGCTCTGTCACTCACAACCCAATCTCTCAAAAGAAACTAATTGTCCTGTGTTTAATTTCTCCATCTGTAAAGTGGGGATAATATGATTTGCAGCACCAAACTAATAAGAGAGTTTTGAGGATGAAATGCTGTTGAAATGGAAAGCACTGAGGCAGAAAGCTGAGGTTAGGGGCAAAAATGATTTTAGAGACTGGGTTGTTCTGATGCAGGGCTGGATTCTGCTGTTTGCCAGGGTAAAATTACAATCAGTCCATTGACTTCATGACAACTGAGCTGTAGGAAAGTGGATTTTGCCCCCCTGTATTTGGGTTCCAGTCAAGAATCACAGCCATGTTTCAAATTTACAACCCTAAAGATAGTGGCCGAAATACATAATTGCATTTAAATGAGGTGGCTTCAAGAGGTGCAGGAGAAAATGTGGTTCTGTGTAGCTGACCATCTCTGTCTCTTTGGCTTAGTAGACTTCAAATATCATGTTGTAGATGTATACAGATAAAGGTTGTTTTAGGGGGAAAATGAGACGGTTAGTAGGGTTTAGTATTGGAAGGCTCTGATATCCTTAAAACTAGCTTATGAAGCTAATCCCCATTGTAAATCACTCCAAGTTTGCACAAGTGGAATCACAGATGAAGTATAAAAGGACAGATAGCTTGGGAAGCTTTGAAGCTCTGATTCTACAGCACACATCTGAGGTAGGAAGAATGGAAATTGTGAGCATTTCACATTGAGATCAATGTCCAAGTATACATATACTGTCAGAGGAAGATAAACTTTAAATAAATACAGATAGTTGGCTGTACCCTGCTTGCTTCTTCCATCTCTAAAATCATAAAATCATAGAAAATTAGGGCTGGAAGGAACCTCAGGAGGTCATCAGGTTCAAGCAGGACCATCTCCAACTAGATTTTCCCAGCCAAGGCTTTGTCTAGCTGGGTCCTAATAAGCCCTAAGGATGGAGACTCCACCAACTCTCTAAGTAACCTGTTCTTGTGCTTTACTAAAATGAAACATCCACTCCCACAACCATGATGAAGTTGTTATTCCTATGAAATGTTGAGGGACCTTTGAAGCTTTGTTGTGCAAAACTTCAGCATTTTTGTCCCCTGATTAAATAAAAGTGGAAAAGAAGGATGTGTATTTTTGTGCAAGCTGGCTGGTCTTCTGCATAGACTCAATATTATATTAGTATATAAATCAAGAAAGATGCTGCTAAACTCAACTGTGGGAATTTTTGTTTTGTTCTGGATGGTTAAAAAATGTTGTTTGTTTTGAGCTCCTCTTATTGCAAATTCCTCTTTAAATGAAAGAGATTAAAGGCTTTTTGAAAATAGATGGAGCTGTGACAAGTTAAAATGCAATCAGAGTGGAAGCCAAATTAAAATGGTGCATAGTACTTCTGTATGTGCTGTCTGCATTACACTGTGGCAGGGCGCTTGGACAGGCTGCCTGAGAAGCAGCCTGCAGGTGGCGAGGGGGGCTAATTAGAGTGTCACCTGACTGAAAGGGGGCTGGGCTTGAGCTATATAAGCCCAGGGCCTGAGCTGATCTGGCAATCTAGCCCTGAGTGCCACAAGGAGAGGAGCTCCTGGCAGCAGGGCTCCTGAGATAACCGTTGAGCTGGCGGTAAGCTGCACTCAGCATGGGAACAAGGTCAGAGCTCAGGGATGGGCCAGGCCTTGGAAGAGAGAGGCATGGGAACAGGAGTAGGTGAGCTCATGGGGGCTGGGGGCCCTGAGGGTAGAGAGTGTGTCAACAGGGCCAGGGGCCTAGCGCCTGAGAGGGGCGAGGCAGACCTTGGAATACGTGGGCCTGAGAACAAGGGTAGAGAAACCCAAAGCATGGGGAGGGGCAAACAGAGGTCTGTAGCCCAGGAGAGGCAAGTGCCAGGAGGCCTGAGGTTGGAGCCCAGGAGGGGCAGATGTCAGCAGGGCCAAGGACCCCTGAGATCAGTAGCCCAGGTGGGGCAGATTGTCAGCAGGGCCTGGAAGCCCAAAAGTCTCATTGGCCCAGAAGTGGCATCAGGGCCCAGAGATAGACCGAAGGTCAGGGACCACTGCTGGAGACTGCCAGAGTCAGGGAGCCTGGCGATCTCAACTGCCCTAGGAGCAGAGCCTGGGCCCAGACAGGGGCCAAGGACTGAGGATCACAGATGGAGACCAAGGGGGCCAGGGATCCTGTAGCCTAGGAGGGACAAGGACTGGGACTGGGAGCTGAGCCCATATGCCCAGAGAAGGGCAAGTGTGAGGAGGGCCTGAGAGGCTAGGGCCCAGAAGGGGGGAATATCAGCAGGGTCTGGGAGCGTGAAGGTCTCACCTGGCCTAGGTGTGGGGCCACAGCCAGAGACTGGGAGGGCCAAGGAGCCCATAGCTTGGGAGAGGTGAGGACTGGGGCCAGAAGCTCAGAGCCCAGGAAGGGGATGTGTCAGTATATCACCTGCGAGGCTTGGGAGTGGGAATTGGGGAGGATGTAGCTCACATAATCGGCTGTTAAGGCAAAGACCACAGGCACCTGTGGTCATAAGGATAAGAGCAGGCTTGGGAAACCTTGGCAGCCTTCCTTTCCTAAGAAGTTAATAACATGAAAGCATGGCAGGAAAGTAAATGGGAGAGTGCCCAAAGGGAGCCAGGTTTTTTTTATCAAGTTTTTTATGAGAAAAATGTTAGAGATCAAGGCCGTGTGTAGATGAAATGAGGGGCATGTGTGCACAACACTTTAAAGTGGGTTAAATGTTTTTGCATCGCTTTAAAGGTGTTGGTGTTTGCACATGTCAGCGGCATATTGCGCAGTAATTCTAGCTGCTGTAGCAAATTTGGCAGCATAATGCACCTTAAATGACTTGGGGAGCAGCAAACTAAAACTCCTGCGAGGAGTTTTATTTGCTGCTCTACAGCCTCGAAGAGAAACATTGGGGTCTGTGCAGCTCAGGGGCTCTGCAGGTAGCCTGGCAGCAGCCTGGGAAAGCATGCTCTGCCCAAGAAAAAAAGAGAAAAGTAGCGAGCCTAATTTTTCTTTTTTCCCCTGGAACCTGCCTGAGCTGCATGGGAGCCCAGTGTTTCCCTCTGTGACTGTGGTGCCTCCCGGGACCACCCGAGCCACGTGCTGCCTGGGGTGGAGGCCACTGCTCCCATGGAGGGAAGCACCAGCACCCCCCTGCAGCCCAGGGACTGCTCCGCCCACCAGCAGCTTGCCCTCCCTTTCCTGCCACCGGAGAGGCAGATAAGTTTGGATGTGTGCACAACCCGGGGGTTTAAAAGGCCCTACATTGAAGTGGTGTTTTGAAAAACCCACCACTTCAATTTAGGGCCCCAGTTTCATCTACACATGCCCCAATTCTATAGTTATATCAGTAGGATCCACAAGTTGGTTCCTGAAGAAATCTAATAAATGCAAATTAACCAATATCTCTCAGTATTTTTGTGTACATTTTCTTTAAAGAATGATTGTCCAACTTCTGGAGGCAGGAGGTCCACATACCACGTGGGCCACATGGATTCCAGACACCCTTCCCTCCCTCCCTCCCCCGATTTCCATCCATGCTGCATGGGCAGCCTGGCCTGTTCCACCCCTCACAAAACCAGCAATGTGAGCAGTTCAACCTCCCCCATGGCTGTGCATGAGCAAACCAGCCCCTCTCTTACCATGCAAGCAGCCTGGATCTCCCTCCACCATGTGCAGTGACCCCTCTCACTGCCTACCTTTGCCCCACCCACAGGAATGGGGGCAGGAAGCAGAAGCCAGAGTACAGAGGGAAAGCCTGGGGACCCTGGCTGCTGCAACAGTAGAAGCAATGTGTGGAGCAGCAGCTGGACAGAAGCCTGGGGACCGCATTTTAATCCTTCATGGGACAGTTGCAGTCTGCAGTTAGACAGCCATACTTTAAAGGCTTTCCCCAAGTCTGGGCCTGAAGAACTAGCATCATCACACAATCTCCACCATCCAGGAACTGGAATTCTGTCACAGAATAAAGCCTCCCCTTACTCCAGACCCACAAAAGTTTTTGTTTGTTTGTTTGATTGTTTTGAGAAAGTGCCTATGAAAATCATAAATACAAAAAAAAACCCAACCCAAAAAAACAAGTGCAGGGGACACAAATGCAAACATGGAAACCAATGTAGCTGCATACACATATACATTAGCACATATCTACAAATAACTACCTGATGCAAGTATTTATAAAATGTTTTCCTTAATAAATCAGGCACTGATCCTGGAATATTAATATCAGTGCATTTTTTCACTCAGTGAAGGGTTAGGCTTATGGTCCCCTATGAGTCTGTTTCACTGTGAAGCCCAGATCCTGTGTAATAAGAACATTACCTCCTACCTCCTTGATGTGGGTAACAATTACAGTATCTGGCAACTGGCTAGAGATAACTTAGAAAATCTTTGCTGAGATTTGAATGGTGGTAAATTAAACGGTTAACAATTATTATTCTATTAAGTGTTCACTTCATCACCAATAGTAAGCAGATTAATTTTTAAACTAAATTTCTTAAATGTTCAGAAACTCAGTGAGCTCTTAAACCTCATCTTGTCTCATAGTAGAGCAAATTCTGCACCCAGTCTTATTAGTTTAAATCTGGATTAATTCCAGCGGAGCAACAAGGCTGAATTCAGAGCTGTACCCAGTGTCTTTCTTCAGTAAGTATAACAAGCTCTTTATAAATTAAGGCCTACTTCAAGATTAAATGAAACATCATATATTTTTACTGAAACAAGTCATTGATATAACAAAGCCATGATGAACATAAACATTTTCACTGACCATGTGGGAAATGCAGAAGTTTGTTTTAAAAGTTTAATCCTCAATTAGATTTTTCTGTTATACCTGACATTGACCCCTATGTAACATCTGTATCAGAAAACAAACTTCCACTACAATATGATTAATTTAAAACACGACTATATGACAGTACTATTTGCATGAATATTACATGCATATTGTACCTTTTGCTGCCTGTTGACTCCATAAGATTTGGAAAGTTCTAAAAGAACGTTGTCCAGTTGCTGGCTGTAATGTCCTAACATTTATACTGTGAAGCAAGGGCACTGAGCAACTGGTAATACACCGTACTAGGCCAGCCATCTCCACAAATGGAGGGAAAAAACACTCCTCTGTGCCCTTGATGTTGGTCTAGTTGCCCTGTAGGTATAAAAAAATCTTATTAAAACCAAGTTGCTTGATTAATCCAACTCACATCTGTATATTTTTATGTTCAAGAGGTCACAGCAAAGAGAAAACCCAGCCATATCCCTCTAATATTACACTGTAGAATGACTTAAAGCACAAGGCCTTTCCATCAGGTGATGTCTGTGGAATTGAAAGATGATGACTTACCCAGGCATTCTGCCAAGTCACAGACTCAGCCTGACTTCAGCTAGTCACAATTATAAACAAATTGAGCAAAGGTTACAGAAATATTTTGTTTTGACTTCTAATTCTTCAGTCCAGGATAATGCCTAACAGTGCTTTCCTTGCTCAGACTACTGATTATTTTATACAACCAGACTGTTCTATGCAAAAGAAAAACCTTTTCATGACAGAAAAGTTTTAGTTTAAGACCTTTCACTGATTTAATTTCTGACACCAACAAGGGGAAGTGAAACAATGAATTCCATGGCCACACCACAAATCTCCACATGTAAAAAAAGTCTTGCGGATAGCAGCTAGCAGTCCACAGAGCACTGCTTTCTCTTTAAAATCATTCACCTCCAAACTCCAGTCTACTGATATCATGGTTGCACACAGTATGGGTCATATACTAAAGACACATATTCATTGTACTTCACCAATATTTTAATGAGACTGTTTTAACTGATTTAAAAGTAAGTATCTTTTCTTGGTTTTACTTTATTTATCAGCTCTCAGAAGATAAGAGCCAGATATGCAGTTACTACAAATGTGACACTTCTGGGTATTAGAGTTCCATATTGGGCAGATATGGGCACATCTATACGTGTGCTTTAATGTGCATTAAAGCGTCACTAAAAACCCATGCACTTTTGCTAATGCACATTAAAATAGACTAATGTGCACTAGTGTGTCACTAAAACCCATGCTTTTTAGTTAATGCACATTAAAAAAGGCTAACACGCATTTTCCTTGTACCTCACAATGGAGGGCACTTTTACATGTGCTCTGGGTGTGGTGCCTTAATTAGAGCAGTTCAGAGAGCCACTCTAATTAAAGCACCACAGCATCTCGTGTGTCAGCGTCCCCATGCTTTAAAATGGTGGTGGGGGCACTTGAACTAAAGCTTGTTCAAAGAGCTTTAGTTCAAGTGCCCCACTGCTGTTTTGAAGTATGGGGATGCTGATACACAAAAGGCAGGAGGCTGCTGGGGCATGTTAATTACCATACTCCAGCAGACTTGATTAATTGAGTCTGCCCCAATGTGTTGTAATTACAGTGCATCAGGGCAGCTTCCACACTCATGTACAGGTACCCAGAGGTACTAGATTTAATGCACACTAGCTAAAATGTGTTAATGCACATGTAGACATGCCCA
The DNA here is from genome assembly GCF_000455745.1 of Alligator sinensis. Taxonomy (NCBI): domain Eukaryota; kingdom Metazoa; phylum Chordata; order Crocodylia; family Alligatoridae; genus Alligator; species Alligator sinensis. Next base: position 27,836 of record NW_005843569.1, read on the forward strand.
GAGAGGGGAAAAGTATAGTAAGGGGGTCAAAATGAGGGAATGCAGTTGGTGGCATACTCCTGCAAATTAGTTGATAGTCTGACATACACGACCCAGTGAGTAACCCAACTGTTCCACCCTACTCTCACCCTTGAACTTGGCCCCAGGTCTCAGGGTAAATAAAGAAAACTGAGATAGGCTATTTGTGTGTGTTGATAATGCAGGATGCCTCAGTGGCAAACTCCAAGCAATTGGTATCCCGTTCTCTCCCAGAATCAAGAGACTGGCACTTCAGAAAAATACATGATATTATCTTAAATTACACGCCATGTTCTTTTTGTTTATCTTTCAGTTTGGGGACCTTTAAGGTTCACATTTTCAAGCTTTTATCTGCAAGAAGAGAGCTAGAAACTGACAAGGTTTTTGTGGAGGAGGATGGGTTTCTTTTTACTTTTAAATACAGATATAGTATTTCCATGACTCCAGGAACTAAGGCAAAAAAATAAAACAAATATTACCCAACCTGCAACAAAGCATACCAACACTGAATTTGCTAGCAATGAAAAGGGAAGAATCCTGTTCTATCACCATCACCTTTAAACCATTTCCTCTTCTGGGCAGCTATTATAGATCAGTGATTCTCATCTAAGATGCCCTGAGATTCTTTTAAGGTTGATGCAGGGTACTGCTCAGTATTAGTGCTGTTAGGTACGCAAATGCCTACATATGATTCACAATGTAAACCCAGAGTTTTCAAAAAGGACTCCATAATGTTAAAAACACTCTGAATTCTGTCAGCACAAGAACTGCTCTAGTATTTTTCTGTAATCAGTAAAATGAGTAAAAGGTAAGGGTCGGCATTTCCCTAGGGGCACCATGAGTCTAACAAAGGGTGCCTTGAGTCTAAAATGTTTGAGAACCACTATTCTAGTCAGCAAGTGAGTAAATGAAAAGAGGTTTGGTTTTATTACATCAGCTCCAAAGAAATCGGTATTAACCAGAAAAGAATTTAGTTAATAAAACCAAAACACAGAAGTAGCCTGTTAAGAATTTTGATCCCTTCTCTTCTTACTGAACAACAGCTTTACAGCAACATTTCCATCAAATCCCTTTTTCATTTAAGAAGAGTGAAGGGAAATTCACCCTCCCATGTCTTTCAGTACTGTTCTTTAATGCTTATAAAGCATTATAGGTCAGAGCTATGGAGTTATTACAGAGGTGGGCAAAATACAGCTGTCACAACCCCACTATCCCGGCTCCAGGCCCACCTGCCCATCCCGCTCCCAGATGCCACTCCCCATCTGCCCACGGCCCCATCCCAGTTGCTCAACTCATGAGTGGGGAGCAGAGCCACCTAATGAGTTATGGTGAGCTGGAGGGGGAGGGAGGTGCTGAACCAGCCCACATTTAAAAGTGGCCCTACAGCCCAAATAATTGCCCATCCCTGAGTTATTACCATTACACACTTCTGGTTTGGCAACTGTTACCAAAATTTAATCAGATGAAAATTGAATTAAATTGTAGAGGATATTAGGTCACCAGATAGCACCTTCCAGTAATAAAAAACATATTAATTAAAGCCATTTTACAGTTATTACTGCCACTCACCATATTCATATTGTATATAATTATTTGGAATAACTTAATTTGTTAAAATTTTAAAGATATTTTAAGGTTAACTAAACTAGGATAAAACCTGAAAATGCAGTGTTATGATCTTTGAATGACTCCTTATGATGGATACAATATTTTTTCCATGTTCATGCAATATAAAACATTACAAAAAATTATTAGGCAAATGTATTTTGCAAAGACATTTTAACTCTGTGAAGAGCTACAAAGGTTTCATAGACTGACTCTAGTTCATAATCTGAATATATGGTTTCAAAATTATTTTTGTTAAATTATACATACATGCACATTAAACAAAAAACACGTTGCATACATAACTAAATCCATCCAACTCTACTTCATACTTACTGTCATGGAAACAAAATTTCCTCAGTGAAACAGAACAAATGGCTGCTACTCCTTTTCTAGGCAATTCATAGTTTCATAGTTGGTAGGATCAGAAGGGACCTGAGCAGATCATCAAGTCCGACCCCCTGCCATGGCAGGAAAAAGTACTGGGGTCAAACAACCCCAGCAAGGTGTTTATCCAGCCTCCTCTTAAAGACCACCAGGGTAGGAGCGAGCACCACTTCCCTTGGAAGTTGGCTTTAGATCCTAGCCGCCCTGACAGTGAAATAGCATTTCCTGATGTCTAGTCTGAATCTACCCTCTGCCAGCTTGTGACTGTTATTTCTAGTCACTCCTGGTAGCGCTCGGGGGAGCAGGGATTCTCCCAATGCCTGCTGGTCCCCCCTGACTAGTTTGTAAACGGCCACTAGATCCCCCCTCAGCCTTCTCTTGTGGAGGCTGAACAGGTTCAGGTCCTGTAGTCTCTCCTCGTAGGGCCTGCCCTGCTGCCCCCTGATCATGCAGGTGGCCCTCCTCTGAACCCTCTCCATGCTGTCCACATCTCTCCTGAAATGCAGCAACCAGAACTGGACGCAGTACTCCAACTGCGGCCTGACCAGTGTCACACAGAGGGGGAGGATCACTTCCTTGGACCTGCTCGAGATGCATCTGTGGATGCATGACAAGGTACGGTTGGCCTTCCCCCCCACACTGTCAGCCCATGTTCATTTTGGCATCAATAATATTTCCAAGATCCTTTTCTGCCTCTGCACTGACGAGAAGGGAGTTCCCCAGCCTGTAGGTGTGCTGCTGGTTCTTCCCCCCCAGGTGCAGTACCTTGCACTTATCAGTGTTGAAAACCATCCTGTTCTCATCCGCCCACCCCTGTAACCTGTCTAGGTCCAATTGCAGCCTATTCCTCCCTTCTAGTGTGCCCACATCCCCCATATCTTCGTGTCATCAGCAAATTTGAATAGGGTGCTTTTTACCCCCTCATCCAAGTCGCTGATGAAGATGTTGAACAGCACGGGTCCAAGGACCGAGCCCTGGGGGACCCCACTGCCCACATCCCTTCAGGTCAAAAATGACCCGTCCACCACCACTCTCTGGGTGTGGCCCTCCAGCCAGTTAGCGACCCATTTGATTGTAAAGGTGTCGATGCCACAGTCCCCTAGTTTTTTAATGAGAATGGGGTGAGAGACAGTGTCGAAGGCCTTCCTGAAGTCCAGAAAGACTACGTCCACTGCTACCCCTGCATCTAAGGATTTTGTGACCTGGTCATAGAAGGCCACCTACTTATGGATAAGGGAAGTAACAAGAATCAGGGTACAAGATTTGGATGCTGTCAGGCTTCTTCATATTTTTCCCCTATAGAACATGAAACACTGACCTACTATTATCTGAAAATCCCCAAACATTTGACCTATAATGTATCTGGTACTCAAGTATCCCAAATCATCTCTGCATGACAAAAGTGAAAGATACTAGCAAGTAGGGGTGTGTGAAATGGGCCCTATTTGATTCAGATTTGGATTCAGCCTGAATCAGGGACAGTGATTCGATTTGTTGACTCGGATCACTGTCCCTGATTTGATTTGGCTGAATCCGAATCTGAAGATTTGATGCTGATTTGGAGAATCAGCAATTCAGACATAGACACAGCTTTAAATGTTTTTTCTATGTACCTTGAAGTACCAGGTGCAGCTTGCGAACGTTGTGATGCTGGGGTGGATGGAGCATCCCATAGGAGCAGGGGGTGGGCACATGCTCAGCAATGAACCCAAAAGTGAACCAAAAGTACTTCTGGTCCACTTCCAGGTCCACCAGGAGCATGCTGGGGGCCTCCACCATACCCCCAGGCTCGGCGATAGGCCACAGGGGGACCCCGGGTTCCCCTGCAGACCCAGAAGGCACCAGTTGCCAAGCCAGGAGGATGCGGGAGGGCCCCTGTGTGCTCCCTGGCAGACTTGGAAGTGGACCAAAACTGCTTCTGGTCCACTTCCAGGTCTGCTGCCAAGTGTGCTGGAGACCCCTCCTGTGCTCCTGTGGGATGCTGCATCCGCCCCAGCATCACAGCATTCAAGAGCAACCTGGTACCTTTGAGGTATGTAGAAAAAACATTTAAAACTGTGTCTATGTCTGAATTGCCAAATTCCTGAATCTCTCCGAATCAATTTGGGGGGTTCTGATTCAATTCAGAGAGATTAAAGGGTCTCCTGATTCAATTTGGATTTGGAGATTCAGCTGCCAAATCGGGCCGAGTCTCCACCAGATTGAATCAGCAACCGAAGCTTCACACAGCCCTACTAGCAAGTAAAGCCAGATACAGATTTGTAATTTACTCTGATACAAAAGCACGATCACAAGCAAACTGATTCACACTGAATGAAATAGAGGCCATTTAAAAAAAAAAAGTCTAAGCAAGCCTCCTCCAAATGCAACTGTTTAATACCACACTGCTTGCTGTGGTGGAGTAAAAGTCAATATATATGTTTCCAACATGGTGCTGACATCTGCAGTTCCCAGGTATTAACATCCTTGTATGGAACCTCCCAGGCCTCCCACAACTGATGTCTTGCAGCCTGAAGGCCCATTGAGGATTCATAAGCCTTTCATAAAGCTTGATCATGATTTCATTCACATTACGTTTGCATTGGTGTACTTCTGTTCACCTTAGTGAGATGAATTTATAGTAATCTTAATTTATACCAGCATAATTTGGACCAGACATTGATCTATTATATTCCTTCCCTAGTAGATGTTACTATGACCCCTAATTTCAGCCCTGCCACATCTCACTCAGTGGGAAGGAGATTTCTTTATTTCGGGAACAGAGAGGTGTTTAACTGCCCCATGCCTCTTGAGACACAGGGTTGTGCTGCATATTTGTATGAGATATTTAATCTCACTCACCCTGTCACCACAGCCCTGTCCTGCAGCAACAGCAGGAGTAAACCCCCCTCCCTCCATAAAAGAGGGGACTGTTATGCCAGCCAAACCTGTAAAGGCAAGTGGGACACACTAAAAGAAGAAGACAAATACAATGAGACTAACCTGAGATTGGTGTCCTTAGGAGTTTCTGCTGTCCCCCGTGAGATACAAGCTGAGGGAAGGGGACAGTCAGAAAGTGACCTTCATGTCAGCAGCTCAGTGGCTCTGGGCACAAGTACATTCATGTGATCTATAAAAAGATACCATGTGATCTGAAGACATTAAATTTGGTACTAGGAGCATGGAGACTCATAGCAAGCATGCTGGGGGTTTCTGGCAGCTTGCCCACAGCTCTGATATTTCGGAAGCTCCCTGAAGCACTGGAGAGTGCATTTAGTCTAGCAGTGAGATCTTTTCTCAGTATTTCTATAAGAACAGTCAGGGACAATAACCTTAAGTACCTACAGGCACTGATCCCTCTGCCCCAGGACCTAGCTCTGGCAACTTAACAACACATTTCTAATGTCCTAGCACCACTATAGAGGTTAAGTGATGACCTTAACTTGTCACAAGGCCTGCATTTTCTTTCTTTTCTTGCATGTGGTCTTTCCCTTTGATACTCAATCAGCCCCAAGTAAGGGGGACAAAATGGAGCTGGGTCCTATTCCCCCTGGCTTAGGAGAGCAGCACTTCATTCCACAGATCCCTTCTCCTACTCAAAGCTCCATCTCTTGTTTCACTCTAATCACCACCATATTGTCTTTTATAAAAGCTATGTGAATAGCTTGAGGTCCTTTTCAACACTGCTGTAAAATATGTTTTGTACCACTTGTGCCAAATACCCCTATGTTTGTATAATGGCAGCATCCTCCCAGCTGTGTTCTCAAAACAGACAGCACTGGTTAAATACATAGGGATCATTTCACTCACCAATGAAATTATTCAGTCCTTGGGTAAGAGGCAACAAGCAGCAAAACAGGTTACAGTAGAGGTGCTCAACCTCTGGCCTGCAGGCCAAATGTGGCCCACAGAGCCATCGTACCTGACTTGCAGGGCTCCCCACTGGTCAGGAAAATTGGTATCAGGGAAGAGGTAGCCATTAATACAGCCACCCTCAACCCCTACCAAATTTCCAAGCCCAAGCGCCCGGTCAGATCCAAGCCAATCTCCCTTCCCACTGTGGGATTGGGTTAGATCCAGGCCATGCCCCACCTCTTCAAGCCTGGGCCACACCTCCTTTCCCTGAAAGGCTGGGCTAGGCCATGCCCACTTTCACCAGCGAGGCTGAGCCATGCCCCCTTACCCCCAGGAAGCCAGTTTGGGGCCAGGTCACATCCCACCCCCCCTTCCACCTGCAGGGCTGGCTAAATCTCCCTTCCCCAACTGTGCCCTCTGTGGCTAGATGGTGACCACCACACCAGCCCTGGGTACTGGATCAGAATTACCATGTGGCCTGAGGTTGAACCAGGCACTGTCCATCTGGCCTGCCTGATGGCTTACATGAACCATGAGACACTGTCTACTCCTAGATTCACTTAGTTTCCATGCTGGACATTATTTTTTATATAATTATTGCAAATTACATAGAGGCTATGGACCAAGTTCATTAAGACAGTAACTGGGCCTCTCCACACTGCCAGCACTGTTTCCTTCCTGACTTGAATACCACTCCTGCCTTTCACGCAGTGACTGAGTTATTCCCCACTCTGCTGAAAGGATGGCCATCCCCAGTTTTCTCACAGTCTGGTTCTGCTTATAGCTGGCATCATTAGTGAAATGTCTCTGAATATCATTCATCACTGTCATGAATAGCATTTTTCTGCACTTCTAAAATAAATTGTTTACAAAGTGATGAGTTACAGCAAATAGGATGCTCAGGGATGCTCATACTCCCCTTCCTGCAGTAGCTGTGTTTGTCACATTCCACAGACCCAGATGAGACCTCTGGTGTCTGAGTTGCAAAAGGGCTGAACCTGAAAGATGAAAAGAAGGTTAAAATGTTCTGAATAAACAAAAGGCTATAAAATGACAAATCTTCTGAAAAATCAGGCACTAGACATCCACAAGTCAGCTGACACTTTTGGCCCTCATCAATCTGCTCTTAACTTTCATGTTTGTAAACCAGGGAAATACCCCCTGTTCCTGACTGGAATCACCTGAAGATATGTTAATGAATATTGAAGTGCAGTGCCCAGAACTGGACACAGTACTCCAACTGCGACCTGACCAGAGTTGCATAGAGGGGAAGGATCACCTCCCTGGACCTGTTTGTGATGCATCTGTAGATGCACGATAATGTGCGGTTAGCCTTACTGACCACTTCCTTGCATCAGCAGCTCATGTCCATCCCGGGGTCAACAATGACAAGATCCCTTTCAGCCATTGTGTTGTTGAGAAGGGTGTCCCCCAGCCTACAGGTGTGTTGCTGGTTCCTTCTCCCTAGATGCAGCACCTTGCACTTGTCCGTGTTGAATTCCATCCTATTCTCATCCGCCCACCTCTGTAACCTGTCTAGATCTAGCTGGATTCTGTCCTTCCCCTCCAGTGTGCCCACTTCTCCTCACATCTTTGTGTCACCAGCAAATTTGGACAGCGTGCTTTCCATGCCCACCTCCAAGTCGCTGATAAAGATGTTGAATAGCACAGACTCAAGGACCGAGCCCTGGGGAACTCCGCTGCCCACATCCCTCCAGGTCGAAAATGACCCATCCACCACCACTCTTTGGGTGTGACCAGCGAGTCGATTTGCCACCCATCGGACGTGTAAGCATCAATGCTGCAGTCGCCTAGTTTTTGTATGGAAATGGGGTAAGAAACAGTGTCAAAGGTCTTCTTGAAGTCCAAGTAGACAACATCTACCTCAACGCCCGCATCCAAGGACTTTGTGACCTGGTTGTAAAAGGAAACAAGGTTAGTCAGGCAGGATCTGCCCACAATGAACCCGTGTTGGTTGCCCCTGAGCATTACTTCCCATGCTGGGCCCCCGCAGATGTGCTCCTTGATAATTTTCTCAAAGGTCTTCCCAAGGACCGAGCTGAGACTAACTGGCCTATAGTTACCCTGGTCCTCCTTTATCCCCTCCTTGTAAATGGGGACCACATTGACCCTTTTCCAGTCCTCTGGGACCTGGCCAGAGCACCACAAGCGCTCATACAGCTATGCCAGGGGCCCTGCTATGACCTCCACCAATTCCCTCAGTACCCTCAGATGAAGAGCATCTGGACCTGCTGATTTATATATGTCCAGCCCCTCCAAAAGTTCCTTAATTAAATTGTTCCTGACCCTAGGCATAGCGTCTTGTCCCCTGAACCTGTCCGTAATCCTAGTGAGGGAGTTGTCCCAGTCTCTGCTAAGGAAAACGGAGGCAAATAACTCATTAAAGAGCTCAGCTTTTTCCTTTTCTGCAATCGCTAGTTTGCCAAGCCTGTCCAGTAGGGGCCCCACGTTCACTGGTGCCACCTTCTTACTCCCTATGTATTTGAAAAAGGAATTTTTGTTATCCTTAATTCTGGTCACCAGCCCTAGTTCCATCTCTGCCTTGGCCTTCCTAACTGCCTCCCTGCAATCACGAGCAATGGAGGTATAATCCTCCTTGATGATTGCCCCTTGCTTCCACTGACTATATGCCACCTTTTTTGCCCTCAGGCCCTCCTGGATGCCTTTACTAATGTTCTTTCAATGTAGCTTCCCCTATTTAATTTTATATATAAAGCCAGTCATTTCCTCATTTTACCAAACCTTTTGGCAAAATCAAATTAAAGAGCCAGCCGATAACATTATGGGGAAATCATCTGCTTTAGATAACAGTACTACACCATAAAGTTTACCATTGCTGCACAGACCATAGGATTCTAAAAAGATATTGCTGAAGGCACTGATTTTTACAGAAGATAAAACATACTTGGCCTGTCATGGATAAAGAATGGTGAAACCGAATCTGGTTCATAGCAGAAATGGAAAGCTTGATCTATGAGATAAAGATAAACACCAGATTTGTTTTCTTTTAGAACATTTGGTCAAGACTTGTTCTCAAGACTTTGCCAAGAACAAATGAATAATACAGTATTACAAGTATAACCACATCCTGCATATTATTGTACAATCTCATTGCTGAGATCTTATTTGACATCTTATGTGGAAATAAATAATAAAGAGTTAATTTTTAGAAATGTTATTTGAGTATAAGAACATTCTGTAGAACCTGCTGTTGTGCAATCATGTGGCCCTTTTTAGAAGTTATATTTTACAGATTTCACTCTCCCCATAGCAAATGGCAAAGTCAGAATTCACTAAATTGCTCTAAAATGTCTGTCTTTTTGTGCCTATTGTGATGATACAACTATGCAAAAGACTGAGAATCAATAATTCATGTACTTACACAAACAGTTCTAAAACAGTCATGTAATGCATTCCTTTTTCGTATTGTATGAAAAAAATATTTTAATGCAATTATTGCTGGGCACAACTTGTTAATTTTTATTTCAAAATTTCCATTTCTTGTGTGGTTTCAGAATGATTTAGAAAGATCTATTGGTCACAGCTGTTACCTGGGAAACCAAAAACAGTGTAAGGTCTACCAAGAGCCTTAGGTTACATAGATTCATAGATGTAGGGTTGGAAGGGACCTTGTAGATCTTCTAGTCCGACCCCCTGCCGTGGGCAGGAGAGAAAACTAGGCTCAAATTACCCCAGCCAGGTAAACATCGAGCCTCTTCTTAAAGACCCCCAGAGTAGGAGCCAGCACCACTTCCCTTGGAAGTTGGTTCCAGATCCTAGCCACCCTAACTGTGAAGTAGTGCCTTCTAATGTCTAGTCTAAACCTACTCTCTAACAACTTATGGCCATTATTCCTTGTTACTCTGGGAGGCGCTTGAGGGAACAAGGTCTCTCTCAAACCCTGCTGGTCCCCCCTAGTAAGTTTATAGATGGCCACCAGGTCCCCCCTCAGCCTTCTCTTGTGGAGGCTGAACAGGTTCAGGTCCAGTAGCCTCTCCTCATAGGGTCTGCCCTGCTGTCCCTGGATCATGCGAGTGGCCCTCCTCTGGACCCTCTCAATACTGTCCACATCCCTCCTGAAGTGCAGCGCCCAGAACTGGATGCACTACTCCAGCTGCAGCCTGACCAGTGTCAAATAGAGGGGGAGGATCACCTCCTTGGCCCTGCTCATGATGCATCTGTGGATGCAGGACAAGGTATGGTTAGCCCTACTGACCGTGTTCTCACATTGTCGGCCCATGTTCATCTTGGAGTCAATAATGCTGAACTATCCAGTGGATGTACACCCAAATTTATAGATTCATAGATTGTAAGGTTGGAAGGGACCTCAGAAGATCATCGGGTCCAGCCCCCTGCACCACTTACAGTGGAGTGGATGAAATATACCATAACAAGAACACCCCTTGGAGAGATTGAACAATTGCCCTAAACTGCCTTATGGATGTCCCACAATGCAAGAGCATTCCCAAACAGCTAACTGAACTGAAAGAATCCACATAGACATTTTGGGTGCTTGTACATGTGATGATCGTCACCATGTACACATGATAAAAATTTCCTTTGTGTGGCTTAACCCCGTCACCCATTACACATGGGTGAGGTTTCAGGGTTTCAAACATTGCAACATAAACCACATCCCCATGTAGTTTAGTTTGCAACATTGCTGCTTGTAATTTTGCTTTAATCTGACAGCTTGCTCCCTGCCTGCAGGAGAGGTGGGCAGGCTCCACCAAAAAAAAGAATCAGGCTCCTTGCTGCTTCTCCCTTCAGCAGGTGCCTGGCAGCTGCAGGCACCTACAGAAGTGGCAAGGAGCCTGACCCTTTTTTTTTTTTTCCACAGAGTCTGCCCACCTCTTCCATGGCTCGGGGGTGAGATGCTGGTGAGCCAAGTGGCCCCTGAGCGGTGGGAGGCCCCAATCCTTCCCTCTGTGGTGGCAGTGCCCCCTGGGGACACCCAAACAGGCTGGTAGTGGGCCAGGTCAGAGACAGTTCCCGAGTGGCCCTGGGTGGCGGGAAGGCAGTGGGGACAGTGCACAGTGGGGAAGGTAGCGGGGGCAGTGGAAGCCCCAGCAGGAAGACTTGGATCAGGCTGGGCGCTGCCTCTAAGCAAGAATCTGCTGCTCATATTATTTATCTACCAGTAAGGGAGTCAAAGATAATGAAGTATTCATGGACTGATCCTATACAGATCTTAATCAAAGTTCCTCCTGGTCTTTTTGAAGTCTGGTTAAGCTTCATGCTCTACTGCTTCTGTTGTCCATGTTACAGGATATGTAAATAACAAGCCAGATAAATAACTTTGAGGAAATACACACTTATAACTGTCATTAAACTAAAAAGTAAAGCCATATCCTGACACTGTCCCAGACACAAGTGCTCTCACCAGAAATAAAGTGCTGGATTTTCAGGGTGTATTAAAAATAATAAGCTACATAGTTAAATAAATAGTTTGCACCCTTAAATATGCAGAAGATAGTTTTTTTGTTTAATTTTTTTGATGTTTAGTCTGACTCTGATGGCTGAGGCTGTGAATGGTCTTCTGGCAGTAAAACGTGCCATATACTAACAAGGGATTTTAAAATTTGTTATACTTTTCATTAAATGATAGCTTGCTTGCTTTATTTAATTGCCTTGTTCCAAATTTAAATAAACTTTTTCATCCCTACCTGTTGTATGAAAACTATAAAATTGCCTCTGTGGAAAAAAAACAAAAACTCAGTAGCAGATTTCCTTGCTTCCCAAAGCAACTTCACAGGATTAATAGAGGGTCAACAACATCTCAGGCTTCACAAAAGGAATATACAACTAGGGTCCTTCAATCCATCACCAATGCCAGCAATCTCAACATTTTCACAAAGGAACTCTTTATAGTGTATTCCCTCAAAGTAGCTACGTCAAAGTTCTGACTAAGGTAAGGAAGAAAATCAAGAATGCTTTGGAAATAGAACACACTCTGCTAGCAGGTACACGGTATGCAGATTTGTGTGCGTGTGTGTTCCTTACACACAAGGAAAATAATGACCCTCTTAGCAAATATATATGGGATGGCAAATATATATATTCTAATATAATAAAGGGCTTAGTCTGTTTGTGTGTCTGTCTGTCCATAATGCTTTTGGGCAACTGTGCATGTGCCACCCAGAGGGCCAGCAGCAATTGGATGCGGGGGCTCCACCTCAGGCAGGGAGGCAGGAGCTCCACTGCTCCATGGGAGGAAGTGGAGAGGGGGGAAGGAGAAGCCACTTCAACCACCTGTCAGGTGAAGGGAAGCCTTGCTGCTCTGCAGGAGGCAGCAGGTGGGCAGGTGTGAGGGAGGGAGCTACCACTGCTGCTCCCACCACCTCAGGCAGAGGGAAGCCCCGCTCCTTTGGGGCGTGGGGTTGGGGGGAGCTTCTGCTGTTGCCTCAGATGGAGGGAAGCCCCACTTTTCCGCAGGAGGCAGCGGAGGCAGAGGCTGAAAGGTGGGTTGGCGGGGGGAGGGAGCTGCTGCCACCGCCACTGCCTCAAGTAGAGGGAAGCCCTGTTGCTCTGCAGGAGGTGGCAGAGGTGGGTGGGTGGGGGGAGGGAACTGACCCCCTTCCAGCTGCTTCCTCAGGCAGAGGGAAGCCCCGCTGCTCCACAGGAGGAGGTGGGGGGAGGTAGGTGGGGGGGGAGGGAGCTGCCACGCCAGAGGCTGGAGGAGAACGCGGTGGTGGCAGAGGAACTGTTTACATGGCCGGCCCCACAGGGTGAGTGGCAGGCAGGGGGGGAGGCCATGTAAACACTCCCTTAAACACTGTGATTTATGAGAGGCAATTGGTACGCGTGTGTGTGTGTGTGTGTGTATTTGTCAAGAGGGTCATTATTTTCCTTAACACACACACACACACACTATTTTCCTTAACACACACACACACACACACACATTTTATTTTCCCCCTTAATATATAAATATATTTGCCAGGAGGGTCATTATGTTGCTTAACGCTAATGTTCCACTTTGATGATGAGGAAAAGGTTGCCATAGAATTCTGATCTGTCCTCAAATGCAGGAACATTTACTTGCAAATCTAAACTGCCTGCAAGTATGTTTACCCACACACTGCTTGTTTAGAGCCAGCTTAGGTATCTCTATGCTGGTTTACAGTGTGTAGTATAGACATACCCTGAGAAATAGATGGCAGCAATGCAGTTAAAATCCATCTAAATCAGGCCCTTATAGTGCCACATTGTGGCTTCTGAGTTTCTTCCATATAACATCAAAGCTGTAGTGAAGTCCCCATTGAATTTTGTGGAAGTTCTGGCACTTTGCATTTTTGGGGGGTAAAAATCTGCTTGTGATAGTATTTGGCAGTTAAAGCTTTTAGATTTTTTAAAAATTGTACTGGGTTTTTTTGTTTTTGCCAGAGATTTACTCAGTTGATGTTGGTTTCAGTATTGTAAGGGTAAGTCCTTTTTGGACTTGAGACACTCCTCCATAACTTTTGTGAATTGGGTGGCACCCAATTTCAAAAAATATTTTATAGATTACAGTGCTTGTTTCCCTGCAGAGGGGCCAGGCAGGGGGGTGGGAGATGGGCCAGGCAGGGAAAAGCCTCAGTCAGCACTTATCTCATTATTTCCTCACATCTTATAGCACCCTTCAAAGGTTCCAGCAGCACAGGATGCCGCCGTCACAGACCTCCCCCCTCAAGTCGCCTTGTGGTGTCTGGTCAGTGCGTTGTGCATCCTGTCCGCTCTGGTTTTCCTCGCCATGGTAGTGGTCTGGCTCTCCCGACTGGTCCGGATCTTCCCATCTGGATAAAAAAGCAGCTACAAAGTTATCCTTGCCTGGACGATGCACTATGGTGAATTTAAAAGGTTGCAAGGCCAGTGCCCAGCGGGTAATTCTGGCATTCGTGCTTTGCTTTCTCGTTAACCACTGTAAAGGAGCATGGTCTGTTAGTACCAAAAATTCCTTCCCCAGGAGGTAGTATTGGAAGTACTCTATGGCCCATCATATGGCCAGGCATTCCCTTTCCACCGTAGCATACCTTATTTCCGTGTGGCTAAGCTTCCAACGCGCAAAGGCAATCGGACGTTCACCTTCTTTCCCCTCCTGTAATAACATGGCCCCCAACGCCCGTCCCGATGCATCCGTCTGTAAGATAAAAGGGGCGTTAAAATCTGGTGTATGCATCATGACATCTCGACGCATCGCCTCTTTCAAACGGTGGAAGCTGTCTCTCATCCCTTGGGTCCACCTTAAGCGTGCAGAGGGTGCTCCGGCCAACGCATCTGTGAGGGGTGCTGCCATATTCACAAAGTGCGGTATAAACCGGCGGTAGTAGTTGATGAGTCCCAAGAAGGAACGTAATTGCTTACGTGTCTGGGGCTCCGGAAACTGACTTATGGCCTTGATTTTATCGGACAGGGGTCGTATTGTTCCTTGTCCTACCTGAAACCCTAAATAGGCCGTTTCCCTTTCTGCCAGCTTGCATTTCTTAGGGTTGGCAGTTAGACCCGCTGCTTGGAGTTCTCCTAGGACAGCCCTCAGGGCCCCGAGATGTTGTTCCCAGCTACAGGTGAATATGATAATGTCGTCTATGTAAGCTGCAGCATAAGCTGCATGTGGCGCTAGTAAGTCTCCATTACCCTCTGGAAGGTGGCGGCCGCTCTGTTAAGGCCAAAGGGCATTCTCACGAATTTGAATAGGTCCCAAGGAGTTCCAAACGCAGTCTTGGCACAATCAGTGGGCCGCAAGGGAATTTGCCAATAGCCCTTAGCCAGGTCGAGGGTGGATATATACCGAGCCTCCCCAATTTTCTCGATGAGGTGGCTCACATAGGGCATTGGGAAGGCGTCAAATGTTGTTAGGGCATTCAACTTCCTAAAGTCTATGCACAACCTTAGCGAGCCATCAGGCTTGGCCACCGGCATGATTGGGCTATGCCATGGGCTACGAGAGGGCCATATAATCCCCTGCTCCTGCATCTTTGAGATTTCCTGCTGTACTTCGTGTTGCCATTGCTGGGGTATCCGTCTCCACCTCTCCCTTACTAACGTACCAGGTGGCGTTCTTATCTCATGCTGGATACCTGTGACTCTCCCTGGGTTTTCTTGAAATACTTTTTGGAATTCCGCTACTAAGGCCAGTAATTCCTGTCATTGGTGGCTGCTCAATTTCTTACTCAAGTGAACGGCCTCTTCCTGTGTGGCTCGTCCTAACCCTAGGCAAAGGGGCCTTAGATCCCCCTCTCCTGCCTTTTCTTGGGCCATCCAGCCTTGAGGGGTCTTCCACTCCTTCAGCCGATTTATATGGTAGACCTGTTGCTCCCGGCGGTGACCCAGTTTACGCATCTCATAATCAACTGGTCCTACTTGTCGAATCACTGTGAAGGGTCCTTGCCACATCGCCAGTTGCTTACTCAAAGTGGTAGGTATCAAGACCAAGACCTAGTCCCCGGGTTGGAAGGTGCGGGCCTTCGCCCTCTTGTTGTACTGGGTCTCCTGCCGCTCTTGGGCCTCCCTCATGTTGTGTCCTGCGATCCGTTGGGCTTTCTATATATGGGCCTGCAGCTCCTGACGGTATCTCTCCGCAGAGACCCCCAATCCCATCGGCCGTTCCCATTCTTCTCGGACCACCTGCAATAAGCCTCTAGGACTGTGGCCATATACCAATTGGAATGGTGAATAGTGGGTTGATTCCTGGGGGGCATCCCGCAGTGCGAATAGTAAAGGTGTCAACAGGGTATCCCACCGTCGGGGATCTTCCTGTGCACAGCATCTAAGCAGTCGTTTGATGGTACCATTCAGTCTTTTCACCAGGCCATTGGTCTGGGGATGATAAACTGATGTTCTTAGTTGAGTGATGCCCAGGGTCTTGCAAAGGACCTTCATTACACCCGACATAAAATTCGTTACTTGATCGGTAAGTATCTCCTGTGGAATGCCCACCCGTGCTATCCACTTGAGAAGCTCCTTAGCCACTCTGTGGTCATCATCAAATGATGACGTCTTGGTTTGATTTTCAGATATTCTGAGTAGTCAACTTCAATGAAGTTGGTTAGGTTTTAAGACAAAGCTCTTGAAGAAAGTTTGAGAAGTTGAAATTTTTGCCTTCAATGATTTCCAAGCAGCCACTAAGGAGAAGAGGTTAGGGCTATTACCACTATGTTTATTAGTATTTAGGATTCCTTTGGATAATGATTTCATATTGATAAGACCTATAAACATTGAAATTCATGCCCACATAAACCTAAACAGATTGATAAATACCATTAAACTAAAACAAATGTGCTGCTCACGCTGACTTTTAGCCTCTTTGCTTTTAAAGAGACTGCATTTAAGGAAGTAGATTAGAAAATAAAACCTCTCCTTCATGTATGAATTGCATTCTTCTGTGAAGAAGCAGACTGCAAAAGTATAAATTTTGTGGGACTAAATGAGGGAAAATTGTTCAGAAGCCCATCTAGTCCAAAAGTCCATGCTATCCATTCCATCATTTGGTCTCTCTTGCATAAATTTTACTGTCTTAGTAATATGACAGTAAAATAATGTCTTAGCTAATTATGAAGAAAAATGATTTATGAGGCCAAAAGAATGAATGCCATAATGACAGAGGATACTAAGGAATGTTCTTCGGTAGAAAGAACATAACATTCAGATATTTGCTCCAAAACCCCACAAGATAGAAATTCCCGCTGCTGTACACACCCCCGGGGGAGTCATGGGGGGCCTGTGCCCCCCAGAACTGTGTGCAGGGCGAGGGTGGGATGCTGCTGCAGACTGGCGTGGTGCCAGGCTCTTCCTGGCAGGGGGGTTGGCCTGGAGCTGTGCTCAGGGCAGGTGGTGGCAATGCTGGGAGGGAAAGTTTTGAGGGACTTTCCCTCAAAATTCTGGGGTGGCACTGCCACTGCCTGCCCCAAGCGCAGCCCTGGCCCAACCCTCCCCTGCTGAGAAGAGGCCAGCACTGCTCCCAGCCTGCAGCGGCACCCTGCCCTCGCCCCATGCACAGGCCCAGGGGGCACATGCCCCCGATACCTCCCCTGGGGGTGCGTGCAGCAGAGGGAGCTGCTCCCCCCCCACCACACCCAAAAGACAAGCCATCCTGCACCCTGCCCCAGCCCCAGTCCCTCCCTCACCATGGGGGCTTTGATCAGCCCCCCCCATAGCCCCTCCCTCTCCTCTGCCCCTTCCTCCCAACAGACTTACCAGCTGGACACTGCTGTCCAAACTGCAGAGCTGGCTGTGCGCCTGCTGTGACTACACACACGCACACAACATTAGCGACATTATCGTCCACATCAGCCAAGAAAAGCCAATTGCCGATAATGTCAATTTTCCTTTTATCAGTGCCAGTATGATGTGGACTGATGTATTAGTGCACCTCTAATCAACAGATCTACTATAAATTCAATTTTCATTTCTACTTTCCTTTCTATAACTCTGTGGATTGATTGACACATTTTTAACATGAGAATTATAGAATGAGAGACTAAGCTAAAAAAATAATTATAGCAGAATAATGTGATCAGATTGTATTTTTTGTAGTTTAATTTAAAACACAACCTAGAAGAACCATTAACCAATGGATACATTTTTAAACTTTTAAATAGCTGCTCATATAATTCCATGAATAGCAAAATATTTAATAGGAAATTATTTTTATATTCAAAGAATCATTTTTGTACTTTCCATATATCATACAAAATATATAATTATTTTGGAGATTTTGTTTGACACATGATCTCTCTTTCTTGCTTGACTGGAGTAAAAATGTGTGTGTAAAAACAAATCAATTTAATTCATAGACAAAAGCTAAAATTTAACACTTTGGTTAGTTTCCCAATCCAAGGTCATTTTTGATTCAGGCAGGAAGACTAGTCACCAGTAGGTAAAATATAAGTTGGACAGTTTTTTATATTATTTTCTCATGTTGATGATTTTATGCCAAGAAACTGATCTTCTGCTGCCCTTTCTTGTTTCCACGTGCTGTATCTAAGGGTTTTAATTTGTGTCTTAAAGCCTAGTAGTACAGCCAGTGTACTATTGGTCTCTACACCAGATTTTCATACTACACAGTGTTAGAAACTCAGCTTTTTGCCACCTCTCATTTACACAACCACTAATTGGTGTAACTCCATATATTTCAATGGAGTATTCAAACCTACTCCATTACAGCAAAATTGAGCTTAGCCCACACCACTTACATGTTGTTCCTTCTGGCCTTGGTACTTCAGTCAAGATTGTAATTTTATGTGCAGGACTGCTAGAATGTATGTAATTTTAGTGTTACTTAGAGTAATTATTACCATATTTTCTTGCATAAAGCATACCCTGGAGTAAGACATGCACATTGTTTTTAAAAGGCAACCTGAAGAAAAACAAACAAACTTTCCTTGTAGTAAGTAACTTAGTAACAGCCGCTAGGGTGCCAAGCCAGCTCACTTTTCTGCTTCTTGTGGATTGGGAGATAAATTACTTTCACTTTTGCTCAGCAGAAGCTTTAAACAGTAGAAAAACTTTCCTCAGTTGTAATGCCCACCCCAATTCTAGCAGCTGGTTTTTGGAAAAAAAGATGCATGTTATCTGTAAGAATATACGGAATAATTTATGATTGTGTTATAGTTGTTTGAGTCTTAATCATCCACCTAAGAAGCTCTGCAGTTGGCTGTGAAATTGAAGTATTTATACTGATAAATCAGAGCAATATTATAGTTTCTTGCGCTCTTCTAGGCTTTGTTAGTTTAGTACACCATCCGGCCTAGCATGCATCTAGAGCTATGAATTGTAGCACTGACAATAGTGCTGAACAGTCTAACCCTATTTTACACAGACTTGGACTAGAACTGTAAAGCTCAGATCTAGATATAAACTTACCAGTAATTAGAGAGTGTTTGGTCTGAACCCTTTTCTAGTTCCATATAAATTCCACACTTGCTGTCTGATATGAAGCACATAAGATATGACTTACATGTGTTCATTATTTGGCTTTCACATTGTGTCTTAATATGTAATAGCATTTCAGTATCTGTTTTCTGACTGGAATAAAAGCAAAACAATGTCTTTAAAATCTTATACAAGATGAGTGGGATTACCTGAAAGTTAATAGTAACACCTTACTGTAAATAGAGAGAAGGGTTACTCCCCAAGTGACATCTGATATCACTATTTCATGACTCGTATCTAAGGACCTACCTAATTCATGGCAGCTGCCTCCAGATTCTGCAATCCTGCACAGTACCAGTTGCCGTTTTTGTAGCAGTGTGCGGTGGGGCCCCCCCATGCCTCTGATTGGCTGAGGGGCCGCAAAAGTCCTGCTTCTCCACAGAGATTAACAGATGGCCATGTGTCAATCTCTGGGGAGGAGTGGGACTTCCACAGCCCCTCGGCCAATCAGAGGCATGGAGGGAGGGGTAGGCCACCATGCTCTACTGTGAAAATCTTCCACTTCTTCCCTTCTTCCTCCCTCCTGAGTCTGAAGAGAGATTTTGGGGGGGCTTTATATAACAGATTGATCTGCTTCCTGAACCAGTAAACCAATAGCCAAGCTAAAATCCAGTCTGCTTGCCTCAAGATATTTCAGCTGCAGAATGATGATCATTAAATTATGAGTTTCCTAGCCTTGGGTCATTTTCCTAACCAGGTATTTGTTTGACTGTAATCATTGTGGTAGGTGACAGAGGGATAATTCTTGTTTTCTCAGGGTAGCCTTACTAAATGTTTTCTTTCAACCTAAGTATAGTACTGATAAGTCCATTACCAATATAGCAAGAATTCATATAAACAAAAATGCAATTGGAAACTTATCTAATATAACAGTTTACTCTTTTTGGAAGAAGAGTAACTGTGTTTTAGATGGATGCACCTGAAGATCATCGAAATTCAGCTGGTTTCCTTTATTTCATTTGAATGTCAACATCTTTCACCTTTTAGGGTGAACTTATTTAATTTTTAAAGCGTTCTTATAGTTCACAGAACCATGTCATCAAAGGCTCTGGTAATACATTCTGAGATGCTCTAATCGGTTACACACAAAATTTTTACAAAGGCATAAAAAACACACCAAAGATATTTTTATACTTATAAATGGTATATTTTAAAAATATCAAATATGTTCATAATTTAAATAAGTTATGGAGCTATGTGTAAAAATGCAATATTTTTGTTATCTTACAAAGTCATCAAACAGCTTTGTATGACCGTTGTACACTTACAGTTTAAAAATAACCTGTTACCAAACATGTAACTTTTATACAAAGCAAAATGCACCAGGACAAATTCAGCCTTGGCACAAATGTGTATAATTGTATCAAGTCCCTGTGAAACGAATGAAACAGGTCCACCATCTTGTCAAATAAATCAAGTTGTAGATTCCCAGAGATAGTCATCACCCTGATACACTTGCAGAATATCTTGCTAATTCAAAACCACAGTTGTTCAACTGTGCATGTTCACTGGATAAATCAAGTTATTAGCAACAGATTTGCCAGAGAAGTGTTTAATAGAAAAAAAACTCACCAAGAAAATCAACCTGGTCTTTCCCCCATGGAACTTAAACACACAAAATTTAACATCGAAACCTACTTTTCTTTTGAAAGTACAAAAAATTATTTTTCATCAATGCTGGAATAATTTGTTATGCTAGTATAATGTAATCACCAAATACTTGTCAGCATTTCAACATGCTTGTATTCTCCATGGCCCATTCTTTCAGGTAGAATAAGTATGTTATTATATATTAATCATGGGTATAATTTTAAAATAACTTACAGCTTATATTACTTAACATATTGGTCATGCACTTTCACTTTGCAAAACATTTGGAATTTTGAAGTGTTCTTTATTTACTTGACAGAAGCCAAACAAGGCAGTTACTGATATACAAATAAGAAACATGAAGACCTCCTCATTATTCTCTATTGTTATTTGTAGACTACGTCAATTATGCTGCATATGTTCCAAGGCATTTTACTAAAATATTGGGTTTGATACCATTCAAAAGATAATTCATCAAATTTCTTGGTAATTTACTCTATTCAATTAGTTAACCTTGAACAGGATTACACTGGGTATAAATTAATGCAGATTTAGATGCACTTACTTTTCTGTGCAGAGAGATATATGTTACATTTGTTGCAAAGTGAATATTTTGTATTAGGTGTCTGTAATTATGTATGATTTCTATCTTTCTAATTCATCTCATATATATTTAAAAAATTAATCATTTGGTACAGGCTCTGCTGCCTATTTTACTCTTCAAATGTTTATTCTTTTTATATTTTGCAATAATACAATTTAGGTTTCCTTTGCTGGTATCACACTGGATCATTTGGTGAGGGTATATTTTTAACAGAAGGACATATAAGGCATAGAAGAATTTTCTTTTTCTAAAAGTTAGTTGAAGGTGTCTTCTCCACATTTCTACCTTTCAATTGTGTTAAATAGCATTAAAACTGGGGGGGGAGGGAGCGGGGCGTTCATGAACCAGTGTTCCCTCTTAGTATATTTACCCAAATCATGCAAAGGAGCTACTATAAATATAGTCTTCAACCCTCCAGGAAGAAAAGTTAAGTGGAAGTTCATAGTTTCAAGGTTTTTCCTTCTTGTATAACTTATTTAAACTGTGAGTTGGGAACGAGCTACAGATACCTGCATGCTGTGGATGGAGCCCAACAAAAAGCCTGGGTACTCTGTGAAAAAAAGGTGGTTTGAAATCCTACAGTGGAATCTTTACAATTATGACAAATATATGGTCTCAATTTCTATACTATAAAACTCTTAGAGTCCTGAAACTTCCATCATAAAGCATCTAAGGTCCAAAGAAGCTACACCGTCATCTTGAATTCCCGAACCACTACTTGCTACCTCCTTGTAAGTGATATGGTCTGTCATTATACCTGGACAGCTTGCTTCAGAGCATTCCACTACAAGGAGTTAGTATCCAAAAGGTGTTAAATAGCTTGTGGTTCATAGCCACAATCACAGATAATAGAACAACTGGTGAACCCCACATCCTCATTGCATTCCTCAACCTAACAACTCCAGTGTAAAAAACTGAGGCAGCATCTTATCTACCAAGGCTGATATATGCCAGAAGGAAGATGTTTGGCCAGTGAAAGACAGAAAGAGGTGGAAGATCATAGGATCATTTTCTGGTCTGGAACACCTCATCTGCTCCCTCACTGGTTCAGGTTATTCCAAAGGTTTCACAGTGGCAAGAAAAGCTTGCAATTTGAATTAACTCAGTTTGGACTTCTGTTATATAGAGCAGGTCCTGGATCTATGCATTGCCTCATATATTCAACTCTACTTCCAATCTCCCAGCATATATTGACATAAATGATATCAGATAGGACTTAAAACCTATTAATATTTGTGGGTCTAAGGCATTCAGTGGCATAACAGTAGCTATTGTCTAGTGCTGGATCTACTTTCCTTGAATGGAGGAACATTTCTATATTATGCAAGCATATTCAGCAGATGAGTAGCAAAGTGCAGTTTTTGACAATGCAAGCAAGTATTGACAAACCTTACTAAGAACATTTTTATAGGCATATAACCCCAATAACTTGCACTGTAAAGTACAGATTTCATTGAGATTGCTGACAACAGAATTATAAAGATTTCCTGGATTCCACACAGACTGTAATGAAGCTGCTTCTTGTTATGGTCTTCTGTTTACAACTGTAAGAAAGTTGCACCCTGCAGAGTGCTAAAAGAAATTAAAGAAAAACTGGTTCTGATCCTCCCCTCCTGTCTGTTTGTGTCATTTTAATGAATTCTCTAAAGTCACTCCTGAGTTATAGCAGAGAAGAGAAAACGACCCATCATATTTCAACAAGAAAGAGCCAGGTAGCAATTTCAAACAATGAACTGTGATATTAAATAGAAGACAAATAAAAATGAAGGTAAATAACAGAAACAAGGATAAAAATATAATACAGTACTTTGTTTGGTTTCAATTTATCAACAATTTAAAAACCTCAGTTTTATATGTTTAAAAATATTTGAAAGGGCAGTACACATTAATAACATTTGACTTTGAACTTCATAGATTTAAATTGTTTTAAATACATGTTGGTTTCAAGGTTGTGCAATGACTTTCAAAATTAATTTTGTGCTAACACATTTTTTAAATGCCCCTGACTGCATCAATACGAAGTCATTTTTGACAACGATATATATGAAATGCCCCGACACTGCAACTACATCTAATAGTTACCTTGGACTGTACAGCTGATTAAAATATTTGAATATTGCATTTACCTTTAAGTTGGAGGGAAAATGCTTATAATTATCTTAATAGAGAGTACTTTACCTCTTGCACCAGGTAACTAGTCATGTTATGGTGAATTATTTTCAGAAATGAAAAGAGACTGAAAATATTCCTGTGTGTTTTCAACATTCTTGAACATGCTGTTAAAAGTGATGCATTGGTCACCTTCTCTGTAGTCCTCATCTCACACAGGTATTCCTAGCTTAATGCTTGCAAAGTGGCAAACAGTATAGAGAGATGGCCACATTTTTAAAAAGCATTAAACTGCTTTGTGTTCAGCTTGATTTATAGGTTCATGGGTCTGTCATTACTGAAACTGTTCATTGTCTCTGCTGTTTTTTTATGCCAGTTTTCAATCCAACTGGTGCTATTATGTATTGTCCTGATGTTGGATGCGAATTTCTGACTCGCATATTCCTTCCAGATGTTATGAGCTCCCCGAAGCCCTCTTGATGAGAAAAGGCATACGCAGATCTTCTTGAGCTTGTTCTACACACCTGATGCATCTGTGTCTGTAAAGGTTTTTGTTTCCTCCGAGCTCTTTGCAACTTCCGTACCTTGGCAGGGGGGAGGGAGGGAGAAAGTTTCCATTGAGATGCAGATTTTTAGTATCATACACCTTCACTAATTTTTAGATCTCAGTTACACTGGCATGGTCTTTGTAATTAAAAAACAGCACACATGAAAAGTGTTTTCAGTGGATTCTAAAACCAAAATGTGTTGAAACCATTAGTGTTATGTTATATATGCTTCAAAATCTCTTGGGCTGAGCAAGAGCATAAGGTAGAAAAGGACATGACAGAACTCAAAGCCCATGCACTATATACTATGAACAGGGGCAGAACCAAAGAGGGTGCAGTGGCACAGTTGCAATCCTGTTTTGGATTGGGCAGAACCACAGGAGCATCTGCAGACTTTTTGAAGTCCCTAAAGCATGTGAAAATGCTCCCTTCTCTTCCCCTTCTCCTTCAAATGCAAGCCCCCTCCCCTGCCTGCCTGTTCCCCACTGTCCCAGGGCCAGGGAACCACCAGAGCCATTCCTGCCTGCTGTGCAGGGGCTGGGCTCAGCTGGGGATGGGGACAATGGCTACAGGGATGGCCCAGGGATGAATGGTGGGGTTTCTCTTCCCACAGTGTGACCAGGAGGCGTTTGGGGAACTACTCCCTAGCTACCCTGTTGCTGCTGTCCCCTCCCTGGCTGAGCCCAGCTCCTGCTCAGCAGGGTTGGCTCTGGAGCTTCTCAGTGGAGAAAGGAGCAGTGGCAGGAAAGGGAATTGAGAAAGAGAAGGTGAGGAAGAGGAAGGTAGGGGTGTACCTCTGAGCAGGAAGGGGAAGAAAGGGGAAATTTTCATCTGCTTTAGGAACTTTAAAAAGTCCCCAGAAGCTCCTGCAGTGCAGTCTGCCTGGACTCATCGATGAAGGAGTCTGGAAGCAGGGGGTACAGCCACCCTTACAATGTGAGTTGCTGCTCCCACAACCACCTTTGGGAAACCCTGGATCTGACTCTGACTGTGAATATATCTACACTGCACAGTGCAGTTTAGGAAAAGAGTAAGAAGGATAAATTAGCTTATGTAGAGCTCTGTGCTAACAAAGTCCAGTAACTCACTTAGCTCATTTAGAGCTAGGAATAACATTTTTATACTGTACCACACTAGGCTTTGCTGACACATCCTAAGATGGCTGTCAGCCACTTCTGTGCACTCACCTTCCAACCTGGACAAGTGATTTAACGTTTCTAGGATTTTTCCCCAATCCGTAGAATGGGATGATCATCATAATACATTACTAGCTACTAGCTTCCTCAGAGTTAGTTAATAAATTTGGGGGATTTATTAGTTAATCCTTATAATAATACTCTGAAGATATGAAGTGCCACAAAAGTACCGTGAAAGGCAGGGGATCTAAATCTAGCTGGCTACCTGCATGTCATTGAACCTATGGAAAAAAATTGAGAATTTAAAGGGATATTTGAGACATTTGTTGAAAATGAGAATTAAATGGTTCTTCCCCTGATTCCCCCCAAATCTGAAAATAAACTCATAGCATATGTTGTGTTACCACATAATGATCCCACCTGACTTTTGGTCGCACTTCCTACACCTTCTGTTATACTAAAATGCCTGTAGCATGAGAACACAAATAGGATCATCTTGGAAGATAAATTATAGTATAAATTCAAATATGATCAGAACATTGATTTTTTTTTACCATGTGTAACAGGGAGTTGGGGATTCCCTTTTACTTTAAGGGTGGCAAAGGAGCCCCAGGTACAGGGAGTTGCTTACAAGGAGCCAGGAAAGGCCAGGCAGTAAAGGACTGATAGGCTACAGGCTCCCAGTGCTGAATATATGGTTTACCAAGAAGGTAACTGGGCAGAGTGGCCTGGATAGCAGAGTGCCAATTGCAGTGCTGGTAGCACAGCAATGTTATTGCAGGACTGAGCTCAGCCTGGAAAAGAGGGATACTACTACAGTAGCAAGACCAGCCTGGGAACCTAATTGAGGACACCTGCAGCTGGCCATAGGCAGGCACATGACTCCTAGGGGCGTGGCTTAATGGATATACAAGTCCCAGGACTCAGTCTGGGGAGGAGACTGCCCCTGCAGGTGGAGGGGAAAGAGCTCCTAAGCAGAGAGGCTACAAAGGACTGCCAGGCTGACTCCTGAGCTGATGTGGGATGCTGCAAGTAAGGCATAGAGGACTTGCAGGGGAAAATGACTAGGGTAGCAGCAGGTTTGGGTTGCACTCCAAGAAGATGAAATTTATGTTTGAACCTAGTGTAGGTAAGTTTGTGTTACAGCCAACAGGCTTATTCTTTGTTTAGATTTTAAATCGGAGGATCGGAAAGGGACTAGCAGGGAAGGTTTGGAGATCCCAGCTGTGCCCAAGGGGCATATGGTTAACCTGTAAACTCCGCACAATCTTAGGCTCCAGACCCAGCCTGGAAGCTGCTTGAAAAGGGGAAGCCTGAGCTTATGAGGGGCAAGACCAGAGCCCCTTGAGGGGTGAAACCTGAGCCCAGGATGAGACGAGACCAGAGCCCATGAGGGGTGAGATGTGAGCCCTGGAGAAGAAAACCTAAGCCTGTGAGGGGCAAGATCAGAACCCAGGGGGGATGGGAGGAGGCAAATCCTGAGCCAGTGGAGGGACTTGTAAAGACATAGAGGCCTGAAAGGGCTGTATCTTGGACTGGAGCTGCGGACCTGCTGAGACTCTTAACGACACAGAGGCCTGAAAGAGCTCGGTCTTAGACTACGACTGAGGGCCCATAAGGACAATTTAGCTAGTAACACCTACAATGCCTGTCTGACTCGCAAAGAATTTTCCCCTCCTTTACCTGAACAAAAACTGATTATGAAAGACAATGAAGATGCAGTGGAAGACACACCTAAAGCCCTCCAGATAAGGGTGACAAGAGTGAAACAACTGCCCTAGGTCTCATTTGCATCCGAGATGGAACCAGATGACAACTCATTTAAATGGGAGATGAGACAGGAATGCATCTTCATTAGCATTCAGGATGGAGAACAGAGGTTTCAAGGCAATGACCGCACTGAATTTTGGGATCAGAAAAGCAGGGGAGCACTGCATGATGGGGAATCTGTACTCCAAATGCTAATCAACCCACATTTACACACACCCAGCTCAGCATTTATCAGGCCAATTCTAATCTGGATTTACAAAGGACTCCCCCCCCCACACACACACACACACCTCATCTAACCAGAACTAAGCAGAAGTAAAGTTTAATAGGCATCTCGGGCTGTACATTCCCCGGTCCCACTATGGGGCGCCTATTTAAACTTGATTGACTAAAACTTGGTTGCCAGGTTAGGGAATGCTGAGGCAAAGAGACCAAGTCACAGCAGGTATGGGCAACATTTGAACAATGGTAAAGGGTTCATCACAGCATCCAGCCCGTTGGAGACCTGACCACAAATGCTGTCATACTTCTCCTGGGATGACTGGTGGAAGTCCTCCCCACAAAGTTTATGAACACTCCAGGTAATCCATTTAAGTAAGATTTGGAAGTCATGCTAAACCGAGGCTTATTCACAACAGGTAAAAATACAAAACCCTGACGCTGCAAGCTATCTATTGTTTCTGAAGAAACAATGAGGTATCTCCTATCCAGTATATCTGCTATCCATAAGAATTTCAAGCTGGCTCTTAAGTGTCTGGTTACTCCTTAACCTTATGTTTTTCCTGGTTATTGATCAGTTTCTTGAGATGTTCCGAACCAGATAACCCCTTGTCAATAGAAAAGACAATTATTTACACAATTAAAAGAAAGCTTTGAAGAATCTGAACTGAGGGTTTAAAAAGCTGTAAAATCAGCAAACGGTGTGCTTCAAGAAAAGAAATCTCTCTGACATCATCCACTGTTGTTCTTAAGAAGCTGAAAGAAACAGATAGTCTCCCTTCAAGGATTGTGCTAAGAACTTTATCTGTCAGCATTGGAACCCGAGTGCCTTGGATTGGTGAGACCCCAGCTATCACTCTTTCTCTCTTTTCTCTCTAGGCATAGATTTCTGAACCTGAGCTGTATTAGTTAAGCTTGAGTTAAGTTTCCCCAAATACTTAGTGAAACCAGGGTAGTATAGTAATTGATTGTGTTTGTTTTCCTTTGCATGTCTATTACTACTAGTACCATTACATATTTCATATACTTAGCAATAAATAACTTTTATAGTCAAACTGGTGGTAAGCAGGTATATGTTTCCTTCTCTAGTTTCCTTTCCCACTTGCTCTGCAGCAACACTTCTTTTACCTAAGCCAAAGATCCCTGTGAAGCCCAGAAATACTGTGGGGCCTGCTCATCAAGAGGCTACCAGTACTAGGACAGTTAGGGAAAAAGATTGGGATCTGCTGAGTTTGAAACACATAAGGGGATCAGCTTGTACAGGCTCAGATGTGCCCTAATGAACTTAATGGCCCATGAGGGTGTCAGCTAGACACCCAGCTGGATTCAGAGGTATTCTATTTACCCGTGTGCTTGTGTCTGATTGCATTTTATTGTTACCTTAATGAGCTGATTCCTGGCATATGAGGGTGTCAGCCTGTCCATGCTGATCAACCCAGCTGGGTCAGGCGTGTCACGTTAATCTGTGTGTGTTTGTGTGTATGACTGATTTGGTGGCTGGAGGAACCCAGCCCCATTGAAACTGAGTCCTGCAAGATAGCTCCATTGGGGGTGAGGACTTGCAGAAGGGAGATATACAGCTCCGTATAAAAACACAAGTAACACAAGCAGCACATTGATAGAATTACAAAGACCCTAGAAACATATCCCTAATAAATGAGGACACCCCAAAGTGATGGGCAAATCTGGTAACACAGCAGTGCTGGGGAGCACCCCCAACCAGAAAAGAAAAGAACCTGAAAAAAGGGATCACTGGCCAAGTGACAGAGTAACCAGGGGCAGAGGAGACAGGTGGAGTAATGGACCTGGAAGAGCTAATAGGGTTGGGAAAGTTTTGGGTGGAGCAGGTCAACAATGAGAGCTTTCAGCATGCCTACTGAGAAGGGTTGGCCAAGTGCAAAGAACCAGCTCTTACACCCTGAGCTGATGAAGACCTGGCCATGTTTCAAAGTAAGGGCTGATTTCTGCCCAGCCCAAGCAGTGCATGGGGCTTGGGGCTCAGGACCATGTGTGGCCACAGGGCCCAGACAGGGTGCTGGATGGGGCCACAGGGGGCTCATTTGGAGGGCAGGGGGGGACTGGCTGGCTCCCTGCTGCTGCACACATTCCCGTGGGGGACTGGGGGGCACGTGCACCCCAGATTTGTGCACGGGGTGGGGGGCAGGCTGCCTGCTGCAGGATCAGGGCTCCCTGACCCGCTGCCCCCTCCCTGGGGCCTCCATGGCCCAGCAGATGGGAGCTGGTGCAGCAGGGCAGAGTGGGGCCAGGCAGGGAAACTTGGTGCTACCACCATGATCCCCTCAATGCTATGGCCGGGTACTCCCTGCCTGCACAGCAGCAGAGGGCACAAGCCTACACCGCCACCCCCACTACTACCAGGCAGGCAGGAGGCACCTCACCATGGCAGCATGGGACTTGTGGTGGCACCACCAAGCTTCCCCACCTGGCCCCACTCTGCCCTGCCATGCCAGGTCCTGCCCACTAGGCCACAGAGAACCCAGGGGAAGGGCAGCAAAGTGGAGAGCCCAAACCTGCAGTGGGCAGCCCCTCTTCCTCCCCCTGACTCCCATAATTATATTACTTATTGTTTTCTAAGAAAGTACCATCTTGACCATACTGTGCCAAGAGTGATTATGCAGACGCTCCCATTTAAGTTAGCTTGCTGAAAAAGACATGGGATAATATGCCTTCTGTTTTTCTGCTGTAACATTTAAAAAACGTATAAATCATTGGTTCTCAATTAAGATACCATAGGACCCCCTCAGAGGTTCCATAACATAAGGCACCACCACTACCACAGAGGCCAGGTAAAGCTGGTATACGCATAGGGTACAGCACTTGCACACTCTTCCTGCATTAGGATACTGATAACCTTAAAGCTAGCAAAATAATCAGGTCATGCTGCAGACCTTCCCAGATTGGTCACCAATGCATGCTCCTCTCAAACAGAGACATGTGGTACAGTTTTACCCATCCTATATGCCTCTTTCCAGAAGATACTGTACAGATCAGGAAGGGCAACTGCATGAGCTGGCTCTCCTGCCTGCTTTATGGTTATCAGAGGACCCTAATGAAGCAGGAGAATGGATTTGAACTGTAGCCCTATCTAGCCTGGCTACACAGCAGGCACATGACGCAATTTTACCTGGAGGCAACAACAATACCTAGGTTGAGAACCACCGAGGTAAGCTGAAAGAGCACCAACAGTGACTCTCAACCAGAGATGTCACCACATTCAAAGGAAGTAGTGGAGGGGTGCCCTGATTCTAAAAACACTGAGAACCACTGATATAAATAAAAAGTAAAAAATTCTGACCCAAAAGTTTATTAGGAATCAAGTATCATCTTTCACTTCTTTACATTAAAAAAATTAAAACTTACAGAATGGATGAACTTGCTTTGACAAACTCATCCAGTGTCTTTCCCCAGAAGTTATATAAGCACTATATATTTTGTCAGTTTTGAAAAACTGAAATTACTTCTATATGAGGTAGGAAAAGATAAAAGAAAACTCTCATATTATAGGATTAAGTCATACCTGATCAGTTAGCGTTGGATTTAAATCTATCTTCAAAAGTCGGAATGTTATAACAGGCATGACCGAAACCACGGTAGTCAAGAGAATGACAAGCCAAACACTTATCTGGCCTAGAGAATTACGGGCATTTCCTGTTAGCACAAGAAAATGAAACATGTTTGTTAGGAGTGCAAGGCTGATGTTAACAGTTTGCAAGTGTGAGACATATTAAATTATCTCTTTTGTTTTCCTTTAGGTTAACATGCATTTCTATTACAAAAATACTTGAATTCTTCTAGATGTAGAAAAATGTACTGCTAAAATGACAAAATTCCTTGGCAGCATTTAAAATTTGACACAAGACAAAATACAAAGTGGACTCCAAAGAAGGATTTAAGATAGTGGCTACAACGATGATGCATACAAGAACAATACTGAAAGATGGTACTTGCATGACTATTTACTAGGGGTGTGCGAAGTGGGTCCTTTTTTATTCAGACTCAGCCCGAATCAGGGACAGTGATTCGATTCATTGATTCAGATCACTGTCCCTTATTTGATTCAGCTGAATCCGAATCTGAAGATTCAATGCTGATTCAGAGAATCAGCAATTCGGACACAGACACAGCTTTAAGTGTTTTTTCTGCATACCTCGAGGTACCAACAGGTGTGCAGGGGGGCCCTCTACATGCTCAGTGGTGAACCCAGAAGTGGACTGATGCCCCCCCCCGCACCCCCCCACTCGGCGATTGGCTGTAGGGGGACCCTGGGTGCCCCTCCCCGACCCGGGAGGCACCAGTTGCCAAGCCGGAGGGACGTGAGGGGGCGCCTCACATGCTCCCCAGCTTTTGTTCCACTTCCGGGTCTGCTGCCAAGCACGCTGGGGAGCACCCCATGCTTCTGTGGGACACTCCATGCAGCTCAGCATCACAGCATTCACGAGTCGCCTGCTACCTACAGGTATGTAGAAAAAAACATTTAAACCTGTGTCTATGTCCGAATCTTCCCGAATCTCTCCGAATCGATTTGAAGGGTTCCAATTCAATTCGGAGAGATTAAAGGGTCCTCTGAATCTATTTGGATTCAGAGATTAGACCACCAAATCAGGCCAAATCTCCACCGAATTGAATCAGGGACCGAAGCTTCGCACAGCTCTACTATTTACGTGTGTAATTTACGTACCTCTCTGGTTAGGTAACACACACACACACACACACACACACACACACACACACACACACACACACACACACGATTTCTCATCTGTTTAAACAGATTGTCCAGTTTTTGTTGGAACAGAACCTCCACACTCTAGATCACTGCTCTGATCATTTTATTTATTTATTTTATTAATATGCCATCCCCCCGCCCAAATTCCACTTAGGTGATGTTCTTCTAGTATCACATGAACAGGAAACTCTTTTTGGTCTCATATGTGGGCTGTAACAGAAAAATAGTCTAATTTACAACATAGGCAGGTCAGAATGATACTATTGGGACCAAAAATAATTATTTTTCAAGCTGATCTTTTAGCAGATCATCCAAGTTTCTACTGGCAGGTTTGCTAGTATTATCCTGTGGCCTAAACTGCTTATTCACAAGGTCCCTGATATTTAGAATGTCCAGACAAAGTTAGAAAAAGTAGTTTCATTTCCTGTAATCATGTGCTCGGCTACTAAAATGCACTTGAAAGAACTGTGTTCTCAGTTAACTGTAGCGAAGTCCTGCTGGTGCTCAGTTAATGCTGGAATGGCTTGTACAAAACAGCTATTGCAGGAGCTACATCTTCACAGAAAGCTGTTCTGATCCCACTATGTCAAGGTTCTTTCTGGGATAGTGGTACTCCTTGCCACTACTCTAACCTTTAGTAACTCATAAAAAAGAACAATGTTTAATAAGTTTCACTTATTTAAAAAAAAAGAATAATACGTTTCACTTCACTATTTGTCTTAGTCTGTTTATAACCATCTTCTAAGTCTATGTATTGTTATCAACTCTTCAAAAGAGCTGGAATGCTTTTTCATTACTTAGATGATATCAGTTCAGTAATATAAAGGTTCCTTTCTATAGTTGCTACTGTTTCATGATTTTTTTTATAATGATTATGCTAACACATATAAATACTTCACATAGCTCATACCTGGTAAAAAGACTCACCTACAAAAGAAAAGTGGCTTGGGAATATATCAAAAAACTCATCACTGTGCATTGCAAATAAAATAGCAAAATACACAGCTACACTACCCCAAATGAAGAAATGATTGATGGCTGTCCAGTAATTGGTATCCAGAACTATCTGAAAATAAAATCAGATAACATGTATTATACCAAGGACCTTCAGTACTTAGTGTTCCAGAAAACATACTACAAATCCTTCCTGAATAGTCTCCTAAATGTGAAGTATAATATTTATATAGAGAGGAGATTATTTTTATGGCATCCTGAATCCATTTGGTGGCTTTCAGTGTTTCTCATCACATATTCTCTTTTTTATTTTTTATTAAATATTTAATTTAAAAATTCATTTAAACTGTAG